>NW_025362655.1:0-4343 GCF_016433145.1 Gracilinanus agilis
TGGAAGGGGGAGGGGTGGAAGGAGTCAAATCCTGGCCTAGATCTATAGAAGGAATAGCCTCCTGACTGGAGGGCAATGAGGGCAGTTTTTCAGAGTTTTCAGAGTCAACAAAACTATTTTCATTGGATTTTGTTGAATTTTTAGCCCTATTTGCCCACAAGAGCCAGTAGGCATAGTCTTTAGAATTCTTATGGCTAAAGGCCAGTTTTAGTTTTCAGTTCTTTAAAATCAAAAAAATCATACCTTGGCCAGCTAAAGGATTTTAATGTTCATGCTTTATACAGTCTCTTTGCTTCCTTCTTTGATACATCATGTTCTTTTGGAAAAGTAGAATCATCCCAAGAATTCAATAGTTTGTACAGGGGTGAACCTGGGGGGGATTTTTCCTGTTTTCCTCTGATTTGTTGCAATATTTTCTATGGTGTCTAGTCTTTTGACTGTGAATTTAGAAGAAAAATTTCTAGCCTTTCTGTCTTAATCTATTTAGGAAAATTCCTGGGCCTTTTTGCCCTATCTGAGTGAGGCTTCTTCTCTAGCTGCTACCGTTGAGGAGTTCAGTAGCTGTGATGCAAGTCTATTACTGTAAGAGCTCAGTAAAGAGCTGTTCTGACTATTGTTGAATGAGCAATTCAAAACATTAAAAGATCCCAAACATTTTTTTTTGAATTGAGACACAACTTCCTTTAATTTTATTGTAGAAAGATACTAAATTTGTGTAGGGTAAAATAAGAAATCAATGTAAGGCAATAGTAATTGATGTAAGGCAACAGTACTAATAATAAATGTATATTTATAATAATAATAATTATTATTATTTTTAAATTATTTTTATGATATTTGAAATAATGAAGCACTGAATTAGTATATTTGATTAATTAATATTGCATTGCATTAGTTTGGCTTAATTTGGTTTTGTTTGATTTCACTAATTTGAATGTATTTAATTTCATTCAATATTAATAATTTTAAATTTCATTCAATTAGATTCAGTTCAGCTTGATATATTCAATTAAATTTTTTTTAATTAAATTGTCTGAAGTTTTACTTCTTGCCTGCAGGTAGAACTGCATCTGTGTATACTGGCCACTGTGCACCTTTAGCCACAGCTGGGAGCCAGGAGCCTCAACCTCCTGTTGGTAGGTCTGGGTCCAACAGGTGGCAAGGAGATTCCCCCATGTGGACTGGTGCTTCAGTCCCCACCCTCACAGCCAGGAGCAAGGAAGCTCTCCTGGGTTAGATTGGCTTGGAAGCCAGGCAGAGGTGGATAGTGTGGGTGGGGGCCAGGGGCCCCCTGCTCTGGGCATACTTGCCACAGAGGCCCAGCCTGGGGCAAAGGCTGTGGTCCCAGTTAGACAGGGCACCTGCCACCCCAGGGGTCCAGGAGCCAGCCTCAGCTCTTAGCTAGAAACCTATAGCTTTCTGCTGAGGGGATATCACATTTGAGTTACTCTGACTTCAAGAATTATTATTATAAATAGAAAACATCCTAGCAATCAAAGTATGTATATTGAAGATGAATACTCCCTGATCATCTCACTGCTACCCAGGGTCCTGATATTGGCTTTGATTCTGAGAAATGAAGATGTATACTTTATAGTACCAGGAAATTCATTCTGCCTCAGGCTTTCCAGGCTAATTCCAGGTGGAGGTTAAGGTCCTGGGGATTTCAAATTGAAGCAAACAAGAGGAAGTAGAGCATTTTACAAATGCACCAGTTCAAAGTAAGCAGTAGTCAGGAACTTTGGAATATGTCAATATGAGGACAAATTTGGGAATTGGCAGAATTCTTTCAGTGTCAGGAACTATACTGAATGGATTTATAAAGCATTCTCTTTCTCCATTTGACTCACACATTTCTTGGGCAAGTCTCAGTTTAAAGAAATTGCATCAACATTATTTAATTTTAAGAATAACATTTTCTGGTGGCAGAAGATTTAAAAATTAATGAATGAGTATGTACTAATCTAAGGTAGTGGTCTCAAACTTCCTTGATGATGAACTTCTATCAATAAAATTAGTGGAGGGGACATGTGCCCCCAATATACACAGAGTCATTCATTTATAAACCACATACAAAAATGACTATGTTAATAATAAACACATTGTAGAACTTACATAAAACAGAATTAAACAAAAATTAAATAATGATGAAAAATTATTTGATCCTAGACTAAATAGAGAGCCACTTGGATATAATCAATAGGAGAGGGAAAAAGTAAGACCTGAACTTCAAGAATATCTCTTTGGCAGCTTAGTGACTGATTAAAGTGGCGGAAAGACTCCAGACATGGGATGGGGGATCAACCAAGAAAGTATTGTAGTAATGGAATAGGCTGGTAGTTGTATGAATGGAATAGGTGTAGAAGAAGAATTTAATCTGGCTTCTGATTATACATGACAAGTGAGTAAAAGTGGGAAATTGATAACAAAATGCTCAAACCTAGTTGACCAGAAGGAATCATGAAGACTTTGGAAAAAACAGGGAAATTTGGAAGAGGATGGGTTTGGGGAAAAAAGATCATACAATAAAGACATTGTCTTTCAGTGCAAATTTTCAGTCCAATTTAACAAAACCCTATTTAGTACTTACAATGCAAGGCACTGTATTGAGGGCTGGATATACATGGAGAGAAGTGAAGTAATTAATCTCTGCTCTTTATGACTTTATTACATTCATCCTTATAATGATCTAAAAATCTTCTAAACTAAAGAAATGTCTAAGGATTCCATAACATTATTTTTTTTACTTCTTCTTTTAAACCCTTACCTTCCATCTTAGAATCAATAAGGTCCTCCCATATCTGGGCCTGGCTCTCAATCTACTGAGCCACCTAGCTAACCCACCCCCAACATTGTTCTTGAAGAGGAGAGGGGAAAGACCATGTGATGGAGGGGAAAAGATTAAATGATTCAGGTTCAATAAAATCAGGATTCACATCCCATCTCTGATATATACTAATCATATGAACATCTGTAAATGACCTAAACTCTCTGGTCTAAATTTCCTCATCTATAAAATGGTTATAATTAACTCTGTAGTATTATGAGGATGTCATGAAAAAAATCAAGCATGATTCTAAATACACTCAATATTAATAAATATGAGGGTACCAACAGACCTCAGACCTGTCAAGAAGTAAGGAGAAATTTACTCCCACCATGTGAAGACTTCACCCAACATAATGGAAAGATAAGAACAATTTATTCCAATATTCATGAAGGCATCTGAAGCAGGTGCTATGGGGTACCTAGAGCTTGGTCAGATGTTGAAGATGCCAGTATCCACTGTATCCCAGACCCCTGTCAGTCATGAGACTTTTGTCTTGCCAGTGGTATTCAATGGCTCTGGAAGAGTGAGGCTGATGATTTTCTGCAACTATCGCCCACAAATCAAGATATCACCTTATGACACAACTGGTCCTCTCTGAAAGTGAAAGACAAAGAAATCAGGAAGCTGGGGACATTTTTTTTTACAACAGCTATATCTGATTAAAGCTTCATTCATCAAATACATAGAGAACTGATTCAAATTTACAAAAATACAAGTCATTTACCAATGAATAAATCTATAGTCATATAAAAAATGCTCGGACTCACTATTGATTAGAGAAAATCAAATGAAAACAACCCTGAATCACCTTACATCTATCAGATTGGCTAATATAACAGAAAAAGAAAATTATAAATGTTGAAGGGGATGTTGGAAAATGGGGACACTAATACACTGTTGATGGAGTTGTGAACTGATTCAACCATTCTGAAGAGCATTTTGCAAATATGCCCAAAGGGCTATAAAAATGTGCATATCCTTTGATCTAGCAATGCAACTAACTCATTTTGTATCCCAAAGTGATTCTTAAAAAGGGAAAGGACTCATTTGAATAAAAATATTTATAGTAATCTTTTTTAGGGTGGCAAAAATTGGAAATAGAGGAAAGGCACATGAATGGGAATAGCTGAACAAGGTATGTATATGGTTGTAATGAAATAGTATAAGAAATGTTATAAGAAATAATGGGCAGGATTGCTGGAAGCCAGCCAGCAGTTTCCAATTATCTTGAGAAGTGTGATGTTTTAGCTGAGAGGGAGGAAGAGAGAGTCAGGGACGCAGTGGGTTTCCGGAAGCTGTACTCTCAGACTTCCTGCAAATCTTTATTTTTATACCTTTCTCTCACAGTCACACAAATGCTGGGAAAATTTACATTTTAAATTCAAAACAGAGAAAAGAAAATCAAGATTATACTTGGTTACATAAAATTTTGGCACACAAAATGCATTTCTGCATATCAATTATATCCAATCTAAACAATTCTCAAAGCTACCAAAACTGTACTTTATCTAAG
>NW_025362656.1:0-2794 GCF_016433145.1 Gracilinanus agilis
CAGATAAGACTATTATCAGGAGAGACTCATTCTGTAATCCTTCATTGTGAAGAAAATGATGCCTCCAGAGCCATGCTTGGGGTCAGCCTCTTTAAGCTAAAACCACATTGAATTATCTCATCATACCAATTTCTGCAGGAAACTTACTCAACCGAAAAATATTTTGCATAATGGGAAAGCAATCTATACATAAAAGCTTTGCTCCAGTCTTAGCAATATTTTTTACAAAGAAGCCAAATACGTTATAAAATAAGACTAACCATTGAAACATGGCATATCTGTGGAGTGCTATAAATAAATAAATATGAGGCAAACACAATGTTGTTTCTTTCTTTCCAAGTTTTCATTTCAAATAATTCAGAGGATGATAGAATTGCATTCTTAGAGGATAAAAACTTTCACAGAAAATGAATCTGCTAGCCTTCAACAGGAATTTCTATGCCAAGAAAAAGAATTGCTTCCATTCAACCCCAGCCAGTTGTAGTCATTCTCATTTGCGGAGTACAAATAGAATTCAATAATATGTCCCTATCCATGCCCAAATGGCCTTAGGTAGTTACCTGAAAGGAAGCACCTATGAAGATATGAATATATGAGGGAGATATGACCACAGAATAGATGAGGGTCTTAAAGGAGAAGAAACAGAGGAGAAGAGAATCAGAGAAGGAAAAAAAGAAGCAAACTTTCAATGTAATTGAGAAGTCCTGGAGCCACAGAGCATGTAGGGAGAATCTTGCATCCCAAAATGTCTCTTAAAGTTGTGTGTCTTCACCTTCAATACTCCTAAAAGTGTGAGGGAAAAAAATCTTTCCCTTAACTAAGCTAAGATTTTCTCTTGCTTCTGAGTTATAGAGTTATTTGAAAATATTATTACTTAAACTAACCTCTATGGATTTCTCCAATTTCTTTTTTACAAACTTCATGTTGTAAAAAAGAAATTAGGGAAATGTTGTTTTTGTTGTTGTTGTTGTTTTTGATAAATGTCTACTTAGTAGTCATTGACTTTAATGTAATAAGCATTTAATAGGAAGTAAACTAAATAGCCTGAGATGAAGCTGTTACCTTACAGACATGGAGCAGGACTATGTCTTAGTCAAAGTAACCAAAAGGAGGGTCTAAAGATCATACCATTATAATTCAACTATTTGACATGTAATAAATAGATTTAATTCTAGCCCGATTTTTCTCTTAAAGACTGGAGAACCTAGGAATGCTTGCATAATCACTGATGTCTTCCTGTTTTTCATAGACATGAAAATTGTGTCTTCATGGAGGCATGGAGTAAAATAGATCAGATCACATCTTTCTAACTAAATCCCTACAAATCAGGCTACCCCAGGGCTCTATACCACAATTTAACTTGACACAATAAAAATCTGTTAAGTACATACCATGTGCTAACTGAGGATACAAAGACAGAAATAAAAGACTCTGCTCTGCCCTCAAGGAGCTTAATATTCTAGGGCTAGGGATAGGATCATTGTTCAGTCAACTTGAAAAGTAAACAAGCTCCATGCTGGAAGTCTAGCTGTAGAGATGTCAGTAACACAAGGATAAATGAAAACACATCAACAGCTTCCCTGCCCTTCGCTATCTCCTCTTTTGAACAACTAAATTTATATAAAAGGACTTACAGTTATATTTAGATTTTGCTACTCCCCTAACACAGTTAGTTACCTTTCATTCAGGAAAATATGATGATAAACTGGAGTCTACCATTAGTAGCTACAGCCTTATGGATACATCTAGTAGATAAATAGGCTAGGCCTGTCTACATAAATATTTAAGAAGATAGGTAGTTTCCTCAGCGTAGATATTCCTTACCAGCATAACTTCTCTTAAAAGCCAGCAGATTTCTAATTTGGAATGATGAATTTTATTAAATTCTTTGAAAAAAGTTTATATAGACTCCAGGGTTAAGATGGCTGCAGAATAGAAGCAGGGTGCTTAACTCTCCTAACCAACCCATACATTATACTTCAAAGGGACACAAAAACCAAATCCAGGAGCCTAGATAACACTAAAGAGAATTATGAGACTTCCAGGTTAAGATGGTGACAGAGTAGAGGCAGGGCAACTTTCTCTCCTTACCAACAGATATAGAGTACATCCAAAGGACAAGAAAACAAAATCCAGATTAAAGAAGGGACCCCACAATAGGGTGCAGTATCGAGGGTATAGGGGACTTAGGCACTTCCACGCCATTGGGGGGGGGAATAACTCCCATCAAAATGAGAGCTGATCAACCCTCCCCTACCCTACCCGCAGCACCAGAGGCAGAGGCTGCACTCCAGAATTAGAATGAGCAGGGGCACAAAATTAAGCTCCTTGGCAGCTAGCTGGCACTACCAGGAGCTTTCCCCTGAGAACAGCAAGACCTGAAACCCCAGGTGGCTGGAAAACTCAGACCTTGGACACAGAAGTGGGGCTCAGAGAGGCAGCAGCAGCACCCAGCCTGCTCAGACTTAGGGGAAAATCTCAAGTGGAGGAGCAATCATGGGCCAAGTTCCAGGCTCTAGGCAACTGGCTGCAAACACACGGGCTTGACCCTGAAAACAGTTAGACCAGAGACCCCAGGAGGGTCCCCAGAGAAACCAGGAGACACACAAAGTAGCCTCAAGCAAAAACTGCTCCCTAACTCCATACAAAGAGAATTACATTGCGTTCCTCAGACTTTTGGTCAATAAAGCACAATGATGCCAAGCAAAGTCCAAGAAAAAAAACAAGAAGACAAAGGAAAAAACTCTAACACTTGATAATTTCTGTACAGAAAAAATCCAGAAAACAGAGGAGG
>NW_025362657.1:0-1388 GCF_016433145.1 Gracilinanus agilis
CTTTCTTTCTTTCTTTCTTTCTTTCTTTCTTTCTTTCTTTCTTTCTTTCTTTCTTTCTTTCTTTCTTTCTTTCTTTCTTTCTTTCTTTCTCCTTTACCTTCCATCACAGAACCAATCCTGTGTATTGGTTCCAAGGCAGAAAAGCAGTAAGGGCTAGGCAGTGGGGGTTAAGTGACTTGCCCAGGGTCACACAGTCTGGTTTCCTTTCTGAAAGCTCTTCTCTGGCATTCTTCTGTTCTCTTTGGGAACTCCCAAATTGTGGGCAACAGCACAGTTGTTGAACTGGGCTGAGCTCCATCCTGCTTCAGCATTTTCTTCATGCTTCATGCCCAATGAGTGCCTTCCCTGCCTCCTCTGCCTTTGTCCTCAGGCCTCCAGAGGGAGGCTGGACCATTTATCATCTATGCTGAGTATCCTTGCTGTCCTCCCTCCCCTCCTGACCTACCTCTTCCTCCCAGTGTGTGTGTTGGAAATGTTCTAAATGGGAGACTTGGGTGCTATCACTGACTTCCATTCATTTAATAAACATTAATTAAGTACTTCCTTTTACAAAGTTTAGGATCTGGCCCTGGCATCCTGTGTGACCTTAGACCTGTCATTTCTCTGAACCTGAGTTTCCTCAACTGGAATATGAAGGAGCTGCAGAAGATGGTCTCTACTGGTATCCCCAGCTCTGATCAGTGTTCCATGTTCTAGGACCCTCCTCGGCTCTGACCTTCTATGAGTCTCTGGTTTTGTTCCCAGGAGGGGCATGGCAGAAAGTGGTTATTGCTGGGCTTGGGGCATTCCTGGCTCCCAAGTTCCCTGCATAGCAAAGTGTACAGTGGAATAGCTCTGGTCACAGTAGACACATAAATCTTTGTTGTATTTGTAAAGAACACTTAGCCCAGGGATCAGAGGATCAGTCACTTACTGGCTATGGAAGCTTAGGGAAGCCTTTCATGATCTATGAGGGAGCTGGCCTCAGTGATCTCCAAGGTCTTTTCGGGTTGTGAATGGGCCATGAGGGCCTCCCACCTGCCTGCTTGGCCTTCAGCAGAGCTGATAGACGGCTGCATGGGGAACCTGTAGCTACCATTTGCTTTGTGCCAGGGAGTGAGGTCTGGATAGGAGTAGGGGATAGGTGCCTAGGGCTTGTGTGTGCTGGGGGTGCTGGGGGATGGGGGTGTGTGAGAAAAGGCACTAAAGAGCTGTTGGGCCAGAACAGACGAACCTTTCAGCCTGTATATTTAGCTCATCTAGGTATATAAACAGAAACCTGGAATTGCTTCAGCTGCTCCCCCCTCCCAGAAGAGTGAGTCATCCCACTCTGGAGCTAAAGTTAGGTTCAAATCACACATTTGCATTCTCTCTCTCTCTCTCTCTCTCTCTCTCTCTCTCTCTCTCTC
>NW_025362658.1:0-2005 GCF_016433145.1 Gracilinanus agilis
TATATACGTACATATATATAGTATACTATATATAATACTATATATAAATAATATAATTAAAACAGAAAATAATAATGGGGGTTAATTGATTTATCCAGGGTCACAGGGCTAGGAAGTGTCTATGGCTGGATTTGAACCCAAGAACAACTAACTGCCCCACACTAGATTTCAGTTTCATAGTTCCTTACAAAAACTAACTCACAGTTAACCAGTTAAAGAGAATCAATCCTTATGGCTGACTGAAAAATAGTTGTATATGGAACAATATCCAGAACTTTTGCCTGATAAGTTCTCAGCTAAGTATGCTTAAGATCACTTAAGGCCACTCTCAAGACATCCTGTTCTTAGAAATTCAAGACTAAATCTTGCGTTAATAAATTGGGTCATTGGGGGATACAAATCATTATGAATAATCTCCAACACTGAGGATGTCTTTAGTCATTGGAAATATCCTTTCAGCCTGGTACTTGGTTTGCACCAATTTCATCTACCCATACTCTTGAAATCTAACTGAGCCAGTCAAATCTTTTGTCAGAAATAATAGTGCCTGACAATCTGGGAATCATTAGTAACTGATACAGGGTTGTAATCTTTGTAGCAGAGTTTTAAGCTGGATCCATGGATACTTTCGGTTATTTTGTCAAGGGTCTTGAACAATCAAAAAGTTTCTTCTCTTTAATGGATCTGTAAAATTAATGATAATTCTTAACCAAGTCTTCTTTGTCATGTTTCATAGAAAAGAAGTTTTTGGTTTATGCTGATTATTTTGGTTTGAGCTATAGACCCTAGCCTAATCATCAGCATAGGACCTACACTAGATTTAATTGAATTCAATTTCTTCCAATAACTTCTGTAACTGTCAAGGAGTATGTAAAGTAAAAAAAAAATGATCCTTTCCATAAAGAAGCTTACATTTAAGACCTCCTTAGGTCTTAAATGTAGACAGCTAAAAACTTTAGGAAGTACAGGTGAAAAGAGATAACATTCTAAGCAAAGGGGAACCCCTTGTTCAAAGGCATGGAAAAGGAAGGAGTGTTATATATGACAAAAAGTCAAGTCAGATAGTTAGATTTAACATTACTTTCCCTAAGGCAGTCTTGGTTCTAAGTAGTGTAAAGAAAACAACCAGATGCCAGATTATAAAAGGCTTAAAATGCCAAAGAGAGTAATTTGTATTTTGGGGGGGAGGTAATAAGAAGCCACTGAAGCTTCTTGAGCAAATGAATGACATGGGTATATCTGTGCTTTAGGAAGAACAATTTTAGCTGTGTTTGGGCTGTATCATAGGATTAAAGAGCTAGAAATGGAAGGAACTATAGGGATCATCCAATGAAGTCTCTTAATTTTATGGATTAGAAAAGTGAGGCCAACGGAGGTTAAGTGGCTTGGATAAGGTCACAGGGATAATAAGTGGCAGAGCAAAAATCTGAACTATATTCCTTGACCTCCAAATCCAACATTCTCTCTACTGTATCACATGGCTTTAATTGAAAAGAAAGACCTTTGATTAATTAGGAGTCTATTACAATGAGTTAGATTTTTTTTTAATCATTTGGACTTTCGTTTCTTTTTTTCAGATATATTTTATTACAGTTTATTCTCAGTTCTTTTTTCTCCATTTTTATTGTCATGCAAAACACGCTTTCATATTGGTCATTGTTGTAGGAGTATACACATACAAAACCAAAATCCCCAAATAAAACAAAAGATACACTGATGTGAAATACGACTCCAACAATTCTTTCTCTGGAGGTATATAGCATTCCCTGTCATTAGTCTTTCAAGATTGTCCCAGATCATTGCATTGTTGAGAGTAGCCAAGCTTTCACAGATAATCATTGTCCAATATTGCTGTTATTGTGTACAATAATCTCCCATTTCTGTTTATTTCATTCTGCATCAGTTCCTGCAGATCTTTTCAGCTTTTTCTGAAATCATCTTGCTTATCATGTCTTATAGCACAATAGTATTCCACTAAATGGTCTAGATTTTAAAGGCAATAAAG
>NW_025362659.1:0-2233 GCF_016433145.1 Gracilinanus agilis
TTATATATATAAATTAGTATATAAAAAATAAAGAGCCTAACTGCTAAGCCAATGGGAAGTGGTCCTTAAAAGGCTGCCCAGTAACAACGAGCACTTAGATTGCAAATAAGCAGTGGGCTTTTTTTTCTCAAAATGTCCCAAACCAAGAACCCAGCTGCCATGCAAGCGGGCAGGAACTGTCGTTCCATTTTTATATCTGTTGCCATAGCACTTAGAGCAATGGCTCTAACATCTGATGAATAAATAAACATCTGTTGAATTGAATGGAAAAGATGCTGTAGGGAACTTACTCGACCCTTATTGGTACAGGTTTGGGCCGTTCTTTCTTTTGAGGAAACCGAGGTTTGAGCCACTTGACCGCTGCTTTGAGGGGAGCAGTAGAAAAGACTTTCTTAGAAGGAGGCTTAATCTTGCCAATAACGGATTCTTTTTTTTCCTATAAGCAGATGACACAGTAAGGAGAAAACCCACCTCTTCTCTGTCTCTCTGTCTATCTGTCTCTGTTTCTATCTCTGTCTCTCTGTCTCTGTCTCTGTCTTTCTTTGTCTCTCTCAAAATCCTTATTTTCTGTCTTAGGACTGATTGATTCTAAGGCAGAAGTGCAGTAGGGGCTAGGCAATGCGGTTAAGTGACTTGCCCAGGGTCACACAGCTAAAGTGTCCAAGGCCACATTTGAACCTGGATCTCCCATCTCTAGGTCTGGCTCGCCATCCACTGAGCCATCTAGCTACCCATCCCATCTCTTCTTCAGGCTCCATTCCATTTTTGGTTAGAGGAAGAACAAATGAAGAACGACTGAGGAACATTTGAAGGCACTGCAGCCTTAGAGAGGAGAGGAAGATGTAGCCAGTCAACATGGCGGCTCCAACAGCTTTTCAGAGGGTCCTCTGAGAGTCCCCAAATCCAGGAGTGTCCTGGCACCAATGGGCCAGTCTCCCTGCAGGCTGAGGAGAGCAGGAATCACAGTCCTACAGTTCTTTTCCAAAAGCAGAGGGGATTTCTTGTCAAATGGTTCAGTTTGATATTTGTGAGTCCATCTAGGACATGTTCATTCCTCTTGGCCCAATCAAGTGAGAGCCTAAGGACCGATGTGGGGAAAATGTTTTCTTTCTTTTGAATGGACCTATGATTTCATCAGTATGGCACATCAGCCTCCCCATGAGTAAACCCCTCTCTCTACCAAAATATACACTGACACCTCCAGTCTTAGAGAGTTGCCAGGAGTTAAGTGACTTGTCTAGGGTCATACAATTAATATGTGTCAGAAGCAGAACTTGAACCCAAGACTTTCTTAATACTTGTGCCTTTCCTCTCTTGATTATCTCTCTTGATTATGTCTACATCTCATTCGTACATAGTTGTTCACATGTTGTTTCCCCCTACTGAGGGTGCTCCTTGAGAGCGGAGGCTGTCTTTTTGAAGTTTTTTGTACCCCTAGTATTTAATACAGTGCCTGGCACATAGCAGTTGCTTAATAAATGCTCATTGGGGCAGCTAGGTAGGAAGCACAGTGGATAGAGTGCCAGGCCTGGAGTTGGGAGGTCCTGGGTTCAAATCTGGCCTCTTTCCTAGCTATATGGCCCTGGGCAAGACATTTAGCCTCTGTTGCCTAGACCTACCGTAACTCTTCTGCTTTAGAAACCATATTTAATACTGATTCTAAGATGGAAGGCAAGGGCTTAAAACAAAACAAAACAAAACAAATGCTTGTTGACTTGACTTTTCCCAGCTCCAGGGCTGACTCTATCCATTTTGCTTCAGTGTCCCTCTATATAAATGTAAGATGCTGGCTTTCCTTATTTCAAATGATTGCAAAAGCAACCAATTACATCTGGCATGAAATACTTGCTGAGAAATTCAATGATCAATTAGCCTTTTTAATTACAAAGACATTAACTATTTATATCTAGAAGCCTTCTAGGTTGGGGCCCTTTGGATGTTTATCTGTTATGCTGATTAGCAACAGGAAAGATCTCATAATGCGTTAGAACATCCATAAACTTACACTCTTGCCATTTGGTTCTTTGCTTGCTTGCATTTCTAAGGAATAGTAAGCACTCGTTCAATCATACATTTTACAGTACTCAGTACTGATGAGCACGTAGGTGCCTAATAAGCCCTGGAGTTCTTCTCTTAAGATGACCCTAACATGGAACCTAGATGCAATGGGACAGCCTTGTCCAAGACATCTCTCAACATAAGAATTACTCCAAAAAATACTCTAGCCAAGTCA
>NW_025362660.1:0-1477 GCF_016433145.1 Gracilinanus agilis
AGGCCTTTCATCTCCTGTTGCTTTTGTCCCTTGAGGGAAGAGAAAGCAGAAAGTTGGTGGGGAATAAGATTTCTTTCTTCTGCAATGAAGGCTCAACCTCCATCCCCTGCTATACCCTTTCCTACCTAATCTCTATGCATTAGAGAGAAGATCAGTAGTGAAGGGGACCCTCTCATCTGATCATCTAAGTGTGCTTATACTGCCTTTACCTCCAGTCAGTTCTCCAGTCTCCTTTGCAAAGTGGAGTGGCTCTTTCCATTCAGTGATAAATATTCTCCCACCTGGTTCCTTATTCCCATGCCCCTCAACCTTTCCATTCCAGGTCTCACCCAAACACCACCCTGGCCCTTCAATGTACTCTGTGGAATGCCTTTCCATAGGCAACAAACTTCTCTTCATCCTAAATCTTTTCCTAGCCCACTCCTTCCATCTTCTAGCTATTAATGAAACCTGGCTTCCACCACCTTCCCTCAATGATACAGCTTCCATGGTTATCTTTTCCAATACTGGATATATCTTTGCTCATTTCCCTCTGCTAATTGATTGAGACAAGACAGTTGAAATAGTTCTTGTTCCCCACTGCCAGGTTTTCACCCTATCTCCATCACTTAGTAATATCTCCTCCTTTAATATTCATGCTATTCATATCTACAATCAATCAAAAATGCTGGTAGCTATTGCCTTTCAAATCTCCAAATTGTTTCCCTTCCTTTCTCTGTGGATTCAGTATGTGACCCCTGATTTTTCCTTTCTGTTCTTATATTAGGAAACTTCAGAATACATGTTGACTGTCCCTTCAACACCCTAACCACTTAGTTCTTTAACCTACTCACTTCCCATGAATTAATCCTCTCCCCTATCTCAGTCTCCTTTGCAGGATCTTCATCCAGATCATGCCCTTTAATGATATGTGTCCCACAATAAGGAACCAGGTGGGAGAATAGTTATCAGGTTCTGTCCTGGTCCTTCTTCCTTCCCCTTCCCCCTCTATACTATTTCACTTGCTTATCCAGATCAGTTCCCATGAATTTAAATATTTTCTCTTTGCTAACTATTCTCAACTCTACCTACCCTACCCTAACTTCTCAGTTGACCTCCAATCTCATAACTGTATCTGCCTTTCAGATATCTTGAAGTAGATATCCAGTAGACATCTTAAATTTAATGTATCCATAATGGGACTTGTTATTTTTCTTCTTAAACTCTCCCCAACTCCTCCTTCTTTATTACTGTAAAGAACAACTCCATCTTCCAAGTATCTCAGGCTAGAAACCTAGGAGTCATCCTATACTCTTCACTATCTCTCAACTCCCATATCCAAGTTGTTGTCAAGACCTATTGATTTTACCTTTGTAACATCTCTTGGATAAAACATCTTCTCTCCTCTGTCACTGCCACCACTCTAGTTCAGTTCTCATCATCTCCTATCTGGACTATTATAAGAGTTTGCTGGTGGGACTGCCTATCTCAAATCACT
>NW_025362661.1:0-1861 GCF_016433145.1 Gracilinanus agilis
GACTTCTCCAGTGTTATCTTTATCCTTTTATTGGCTGTACGCAGAGTAGATTGAAATGGGAAGACGCCCGTATCTGAGGGAGCTGGGAAAGGCTTGACCTGGGTCCTAAAGAAGGTCGGGGAAGCCACAAAACAGAGGCGAGGAGGGATGGCATTGCAGGACTGGACTACGGCCAGGGCACAGGCTGGGAGAGAGGGTTCGAGGAGCAGCCGGGAGACCTATGTGACTGGATCATGGAGAACTTTGAGGGCAGCGGGGTGTGAGGAGCCCAGGCGTGAAGAGCTTCCAATGCCAAGTGGGGGCATTTATAGCAGAGGATGAGACTCCAGACGGCAGTATGGCAGCCCCAAGGCCTTATTCTCTGGGCTTGTGCCGCTCACAAGGCAGCCCAAGGTCACCCTGCTTTTCTGGGAGGCCATTTCATTCTGTTTACTCACAATCCCCTAAAATCCCCCCAGCACGTTTTCAAATAAACGGCTGCTCAGCCACTTCCCCTCGACTGTCCTGGCGACGTTGACCTTTGGAGCCCAAGTGTGAGACTTTTCATTTATCTCTATTAAGTTTTATCTTCTCCAATTTGGCCCCGTGCTCCAGCTTGTCAAGGTCCTGACTCTTTCATTCAACGAGGCAGCGGCAGCTTGGAGTCCTCCACAAATGGAAGGAGCCGGATGCTTATTGCTTTACCTGAGCCGCTGATGGAGATGTGGAGCGGAGCCGGGCCATGCACAGATACTGGGGCCGCTCCGGTGGAGACCTGCTGTCGTCCACATCAGACTAGAGCCAACTAAACTCTGCCTCCTGCCACTCCACCAAGTGCGAATCCAGCTAGTGGAACTCTTAGCTAGAACCCATCATGGCCTCCATACTTTGCCCAAGAAACACATGAGAGACTCCATCAAATCCTCTCCTAATATCTCAGTCACGTGAATTGCCTTATCAAGAAGGGAAATTAGATGATCCTCGCACAATCTCTCTTGATGCTGCATTGACTCTGAGGTTTTCTTCTAGATGTGAATTAACTGTCAATCTGACAATCACATTCTAGAATTTTGCCCAGGAGTCCAGAACCAAAGTCAGGTTTATTGGTATAGAATTCTCAGATTCCATCTTTGGGCCTTTTATGAAAATGTGTCCATTTCTACTGCCCAGGAATGTACACCAAACAAATAGTCATGGTTATTGCTCTCCTCTTTTTCTAAATTCCATGGTTCTTCCATTCAGCTCTTGTCTCATGCCTCTGACAGTCTATATTGTATAAGATCCCTTAAAGCTCTGAGAGTTGATGTTGTTTTTCTGATATTCTAGGTTTTCAGATCCCAAGTCCCCACAACACCCCATGTTTTAAGGTTCCCTCCTGCTCTAGCATTCTATTCAGAAGTCACTTAATCCCAGTTCTAATATTCTATGTTCTCAGCCTCTCCTACATTTGGCATTCTATGTTCCAAGGCCCCTCCCATCTCAGACATTACAAATTCCTGCCCTATGTCTGACATTCTCTGTTCTAGGTCCCTCTCAATGCTGACATTCCATTTTCTAAACCATCTTACCTCTGACACTGCCTGTTCTGAATCCCATCCTATCCTTGACATTCTTTGTTCTAAGCATCCAATAAACTCTGCCATTCTTTGTTCTAAGGCCCCCACTCACCTCTGACATTCCCTGTTCTAAGATCATCCCCAGCTCTGACATTCCTTGTTCTAAGATCCTTCCCACCTCTGACATTGCCTTTTCTAAACTCCATCCTATCCTTGACATTCTGTTCTAAGCATCCAATAAACTCTGCCATTCTTTGTTCTAAGGCCCCCCTCACCTCGGACATTCCATGTTCTAAGATTCTTCCCAGCTCTGACATTCTATGTTC
>NW_025362662.1:0-5802 GCF_016433145.1 Gracilinanus agilis
AAGGAAGGAAGGAAGGAAGGAGATAGACAGCTTATATTTATTAATCTTTATAGATGATGTATCCCCTCCCACCCTAGAATGCTGATTCTTGAGGGCAAGGACTGTATGGCTTGTATTTGCACCTCCAGTGACAAACACAGTGATGCAGAATAAGCACTTGATGGCCTGGTGGCTAAGTCAGACAGCTAGTAAGTAGAATAGGCATGCAGAGTCAGCTGGCTCTGGATTCAGAGCTCTTTCTGCTGTACCAGTTGGGACTACTTTACATTAATGTAAAAAAAAAATCACTGTATGAGACGCCCAGCAGAGAAGCTTCAAGGTGAAGTAAGCGCTGTGCCCCTCGCTGTTTCAAATAGATTTCATCGATTTAACCAAAATAGCTTTTTTGTTCCAGGATTTATTAATACATTCTTCAAATTTGAGGATATTTAAGTCACAATAACAACAATAGTGGCAACCTGCTGTTATAACATCTGGAAAGCTGCAAACATTTAATGGAGAGAAAGTGGTTTCTTTTGCAAGAATGTCCTTTTGCCTCACCTGAGCCCCAACCGCAACAATCTTTCTATTCAGTTCTCACTGACTCACTATCCCCACACTGCTGATTTTCCCAGCCCCCATCAGCAATCTCAGCTCTCCCACTTGCAGCATATGACTTGGGTTCTGACTTCAATGAGAAGAATAAGGTGTTTTTATGGAATTTCCCACAGATCTACCCAAAATCCTTTATTCTGCCTTCATTCCCTTCTATCCCTGAGGAATGGGTATCCCTTTTCTTTCCTGGGGCTCATCTTTCTGCCTCTATCCAGTCCTTCCCACCTCTCAGAACCACAGACTCCAGTTGGCAGGGACCTCTGCTGCCAGCCAATACACACCAGACCTGACCAAGACCCCCCTGTTGACATTCCCAATGAGCAGTCCTTCAGCTTCTGCTCAAAGCCCACCAGTGAAGAGGAAAAACACTTCCTCCTGAGGCAGCCAGTTTCACTTTTGGACAGCTCTCATTGTTAGAAAGGTTTTCCTGCTGTAAGCCTAACTAATTCTCTGAAACTGCTGTTCCCAGTTTTGCCTTCTGGGGCCGAGAAGAACAAGTCCAATCTCTCTTCCACATGACAACCCTTCAAATACAATATTTGGAGACTGCTATAAATCCTCATCCCCATGCCCAGTATTGACTCATTCCTACCTTTGGGCTCCAGTAGAATCATAATAATAGCTCATGCGTACGTAGCATTTTAAGGAAAACAAAACATTTTCCTCCCTGTGGTCTTGTAAAGCAGATCAGATTATAGAATGGTAGAAATATGAGGAACTTAGAGATCATTTCATAAAAAGATCAAAACCTTAGAGACCGTCTAATCATTGACAGAGAAGAAAACTGACATCCACAAAGAAGCATTTTACTCAAGATCAACCAATATTTAAATTAAAGTGAGCTGGAATTGAAACTCAGGTCTTCTGATTGCAAATCCAGAATTTTTTCTACTATTAGTAGGAATGAATAGACGCCAATTCAACGAGCACTTTCCTAAGTCCCCATGGTATCACCCACTAGCATGCTAGATATTAGAATAGTAACTATATTAATAGCTGGTATTTCTATAGCACTTTAAAGGCGCTTCATTCTCATCTTATCCTCCCAATACCCCTGAGAAGTATACTATGAGTATTCCCATTTTAAAAACGAGGAAATTGAGGCAGACAGAGGTTAAGTGCCTAGGGTTATACAATAAGTTAGGAGGCAGGATTGATCTGAACTCAGGTCTTTCTGAGTCTAGCACTATTGCCCTGTCCACTTACACTATACAACTGTCTTCCATAAAAAGCCACCTAGAGTCTTATAGGTCTCAGAGTCCCTCCCAAGGAAAGGATCCCTTCCCTTCCCCACCCCTTCTGATGACTAAGGATCATTCTGCCTCTGCTTGGGCACTTTACAGTCTACCTGGGGACACAAGATACTGGAGACAATTGGAGAGGCAATATCTAAATGTTATAAAAGTTATAAAGACTGTCCATAACTTCTCTGCTAGCAGCAATGCAATGATCCAGGACAACTATGAGGGACTTATGAGAAAGAAGGCTATACATATCCAGAGAAAGAACTGTTGGGAGTAGAAAAACAGAAGAAAAACAACTGCTTGATCACATGGGTCGATGGGGATGTGATTGGGGATATAGACACTAAACAATCACCTTAATACAACTATCAATAATACGGAAACAGGTCTTGATCAATAATACATGTAATAGAATTGCGTGTCAGCTGGGAGGGCAGGGTTTGGGGGAGAGGGAAAGAACATGAATCATGTAACCATGGGGAAATAGTCTAAATAAAAATTTTAAAACTAAAAAAAAAAGACTGTCCATAGACAATGGAGCCATTTGGAGTAGCAAATGGGTTTCTGTCTGGGAAGACTGCAAAGAGAAGGTAAGCTGAGCTATGTCCAGAAGGAATTATACGGTAATAGAATACAACGATAATAAAAAGGAACTGGTTTTGTAGTCATTTAAAGTTTACAAAGCCTTTTTCCTCACAGGAACCTCGCAGGGCCACGAAGGACCCATGTTGTTGTTATTCGGTCATTTTTCAGTCATGTCCAACTCTTCCTGGCTTCTTTTAAGATTTTCTTGGAAGTGGTTTGCTATGTCCTTCTCCAGTTCATTTTACAGATGAGGAAACTGAGGCAAACAAGGTTAAGTGATTTGCCAGGTCTATTAAGTGTCGGAGACCCCATTTAAATTCAGAAAGATGAGTCTTCTGGGCCAGGCACTCACTCCATCCGCTAAAACCCCAGCCGCCTCCTTTTTAACTAGAGAAGGGTGGGAGGAGGTCTAAGCAGACCTCAGGACCGGGCTTGGGGGAAGGGGAGGAGAGAATGTCTCTCAAATGTCCTTTCATCAGCACAGCTGGTATCACTCAGCCTTTCATCACTGGCTCCCTTCCGCTCCCCTCCCAGACGACAAAGCCTCAGGTCTCAGACGTGACCCGGGAAAATGAATGTAGCTCAAGGGTGACGCTAAGTGGTCATAAGTGGGAAAAACAGTCTAAGCACCCCCAAAGGTGCTTGCATCCTAGAGGCTAGTTCCCCACTGGAAGAGAAGGTCTAGGTGGGAGGCAGCTCTTCCTCGATTCCAAGTCAAGAAAGGAAATTAGAAGTCTGAATATTTAGGATCAAAGATCTGGGGGGGTGAGGACAGCCCGGGGGTTGGATCTCTCCTCCATGAGATAGTCTTTCAGATACATGGACTTCATTCCATTCAACAAATATTACACAGATTGCCTTTGTGTAAAGGACTGTGCTAGACAGATTAGTACAAGGGATGCAGTATTCAGTCTGGAGGCCAGGCCACAAGAGAGATGCCTCAGTGTGACCTCCACAATCCGGCTACCCCCACCTGGCTTGTTTTTTTTAACTCTTACTTTCTTTCTTGGAATTAATAAGAAGTTTCCATTCCCAGACAGAAGAGTGGGAAAGACTAGGCATCAGGGGTTAGGTGGCTTGCCTAGACTGCTATAGCAAAGAAGTGTCTGAGATCAGTTTTGAACCCAGGTCGTCCTGACTCCAGACCTGGCTCTCTAGCCACTTCACCATCCCTACCCCCTACCTTTCGATCCTTATTTCATTCCACCCCCTCTCATGTACAGGATGTTCTAGGCAACCTGGAACTTCTGGCTGTTCCCTAAGCTTAATACTCCATCTACTGCTGCCTCCCTAGAGTCATATAAATCACCCTCATGATAGGATTGAACACTCAATTTATGATTGTGTGAGTGGTAAGGAGGAATAGGATTCAAGAGGTGTTATGGAACAGAATCTGTAGGACTTGGCAACCTGAATGGCCAGAAGAGCTGAAGGAGAAGGAAAGGTCAAGAGAAGCTTCAAGATTATGAACCATGGGAAATAGAAATGTGATGGTACTAACAACCAAAATGTCATCACTCAGCTAGGAGGTGCAGTAGAGTGCTGGGCTTGGAGTCTGGAAGACCTGGGTTCAAATTCAATTTCAGGTTTAGTAACTAGCTATGTGACCCTGGGCAAGTCAATTAACGTCTGCCTGCCTCAGTTTCCTTACTGTAAAATGGGGATAATAATTGCACCTATATCCCAGAGTTGTGGTGAGAATCAAATGAGATAATATTTATAAAGTGCCCAGCACATAGTGGGTACTTAATAAATGCTTATTTGCTTCCTTCCTTCTTCCCTTCCCTCCTAGGTCTTCTTTTTTCCAGCATAAACATCATCAGTTCCTTTAACCAAGGCTGATATGCCATGATCTCATGGTCTTTTGACTTCTTAGTCTCCTTCAGATATTCTCTAGCTCACCAAAAATTAAGTCCAAATATCCAAACCCTCTCTTTCAGGTACAGACTGATAAATGGTAAGATATGCAGAGAAATACAGATAAATGCTACCTGAAGATACAGACATGCATATACAAGCAGAGAGAGAAATCATATTAAATCTTCATGAATCATCTTAGCTAACAGGCATTTCATTTCCTTGTCAAACGAAGAAAAATGTCAGTCAGTTGCAATACGTAGGACATCAGAGAGAGTGACTGGACCTTAGGAAATAAATAGAGAGAGAGAATATACATGGGAGAAAGTGAAGTTTTCAAGATATCTCAAAAAGAGGGAAATGCCAAAAGAAGGGAAGAGATATTGTTGGAGGAGCGTGGGAGACATCAGCAACTATTGGAGTATGTATAAAGGAGGCAGAGTGGGCACCAAGAGTCTTATGTGCCCCCTCAATGCCCTAAATCACCTTCCCACTGCCCTAGACTCTATTTCTATGAAGGATTAATGATTTTTCTGAATTTAGCCAAGCCCCCAACTCCAAATAGGACAACTAGGTGGCATGGTGAGAGAGTTCTGGTCCTGGAGTTAGGAAAACTTTTGTCTTCATTCATTCTTCAAATCTGGCCACAAAAACTTACTAGCTGTGTGACCCTGATCAAGTCACTTAATCCTATTTGCCTCAGTTTCCTCATCTGTAAAATGAGCTGGAGAATGAAATAGCAAACCACTCCAGTATCTTTGCCAAGAAAACCCCAAATGGGGTCACAAACAATTAGACACTGGAATGAGTGAACACCAAACAAAAACAACCAACTCTAAGTGATACCACAAAAAAAGTCTTCTATCACTACCTCAAAGACCTATTTCCAGGAAAAGGAAAAGAGGAGAAAGAAGCAGAAATCAATAGGGCAGAAAACAAAGTTTACTCCTTTTAACTTTTCTGAGAATCGATGCTCTGGAGGAAAAGGATTCCATGACTCTGTGTCTGTGGCTATATTTGTCTGGATATCTCTCTATGTGCTACAGTGGAAAGAATTCTGAATTTTGAGTCAAAGAACCTTGTTTCAAATCCTGACTTTTGCCATCTTCCTCCCCTTCTCTAGAAAATGAGGAGGTTGTACTAGATCACCTCCCCCAAATTACCCATCTTCTAGCTCTAAATTTGTGCTTCCGTGCATGTCTTTTTTCATAAGTCTCTGTGTCTGCTTGCCTATGTGTGTATGCTTGTAGCTTCAGGGATTGGTGTTTCTCTGTATATCTTACTGTATATCAATGGGTGCCAGAAGTAGAGGGTTCAGAGATCTTTGGAGCCAAAGGAGGTGATAAGACTTATCTGTTTCCCCTCCATTTAAAAGTAACTGCTTTCTAAATGGATGGGTTGGGTTTTTTTTTCTTTTTTAAAGTGTGATCACAACAGAAAAATCATCTGTGTATGCTCATGTGTCTATACGTGTGTGTGTGTGTGTGTGTGTGTGTGTGTGTGTGTGTGTGTGTGTGTGTGT
>NW_025362663.1:0-2870 GCF_016433145.1 Gracilinanus agilis
TTAGCACATCCCTGCTCTTTTCCCTACTGGGTTCCGCCCTGGTTGTGTTCTGCCTGTCTGGAGTCAGGGTGGGATGACCTATGGGACAGATGGGGGCTGGGCCGATTCCCAAACTACCCATGCCACTCTGGGGCAGAACACAGGCCACATAGATAGTTTGTGGGATGGTCCAGCTTAACCTGAGATATCTGAATCTTCTCCTCTGACCCTGTAGTAGAATGGAGGAGGAAGAGGGGCAGGGATAGGATGCTCTTTATGACTTAGCTGCATATAGAGGTCTAGTAATCTAGCATTCTAGCAAAATAATAACACCTGAGATTTACATACCAGTTGACATATTAAGGGAAATATTTAATTTGGGTCTTACCTGTGAGGTAGTTATTAGAAGGGTCATTCTTCTTATTTTGTCCATTTGGACTTGCATTTAGAGAAATGAAATGACTTGCCCAGGAAGTCCATACATATGAGAATCAACATTTGGAAAGAAATTTTTCTTAACCTGAATCCCATACTATTCACTGGGCTACTCTGGAAAAGTTATCTCCCAGGTTTTCTCTGGTTGGTTTCCTGGTTCATAGCGATCTTCTATGATAAAGTAATAAACTGTCTGAAAAATAAAATCACAGATTTAGAGAGGAATGAAAGAAATGTAGATTTTGAAATTAAATATCCCCTTTTGGATAAATATAAAATGCAATGTATCTGAAAAATCGAATAAAGTCTTTGATGGTGGCCCCCTTGGGAGGGCCCAGAAAATAGAAGAAATAAGGGACATAGAAGGGTAGATGACACAGCAGGAGAACAGGAAAGGGGGAGTTAACATAGGGCATGCCAAGGGAGCAGTTAGGTAGCATAATTCTGAGCCTGGAATCAGGAAGACCTGAATGCAAATCTGACCTCAGATACTTATTAGCTGTGTGACCCTGAACAAGTCCTTAACACTGTTTGCCTCAGTTTTCTCATCTGTGAAATGAACTGGAGAGTAAAATGGCAAACCACTCCAGTATCTCTGCCAAGAAAATCCCTAATGGAGTCAAGAAGAGTCAGACATGACTGAAAAATGATTGAACAACAAGATGACTTCTGAAACCCTTTGTGCCTCTTGGGTGTCTGTGATGCAAACCCAAGTCCTCTGACTCCAAGTCTAATGTCCTTTGTACCCCCCTCCTTCAGATTCATAGCTGAGCAATTGATATATATTAGTACATGACATCTAGACAAGTCCTGCCAGCATCCCCTAAAAGCACTGGGAATAAATCATACATTCTCCTGGGATTACTTAGAATAAATCCCTGGGGAGATGGCTCATGGTTGGAAACTTGGGTAAGACTGCTGATGTCAAAATTTTGTCTCCCCGTGCTTCATCCTCCTTGAGGTTTTCAGGGCTGGGCACCTCTGTCTGTCTTCTCCCTGATGAAAAACTTGTTCTCTTGAGAGAGGCTCTGCTATTCTTTCTATCAATCTTCCAAGGGACTTTGTGGTTTTAGCCTCATCCCTAATTGATGAATCCAAGCCAGAAGGCTGGACAGCATTTGAGGTAGGCAGAGTGGGTACATACGGAATCTTCTTTGTCTGGAATCATACCCCAGAGCAGCCTTTATTGCCTATCCAGAAATTTTCTACCTACCCTCTGGTTTTCTATATGCTTATGTTGGAGCAGAATATGGAGCAGGAAGTATATGGTCCACCATAAAACTGCTATTACAGCCTTTTTGATTCTGTTCTAGAGATTGGCCTGCATTAGAACTACTCTTTAGATACTCAGTGTAGACAGGCAAGAGGTGGGAGCTTATTCTGGAAAACGACATTTATGCTCTTGGTCTCAGTTCTCCAAAAAGCAACTGGGGAAAGCTCAGAAACAGACTTAGTTGTTTCTGTTTGTAGCACAGACTTATATCTGGAAGATTGCACAGAATTTCCAGTGATCCCAGTTGCTTACTGCTACAAAAGGCCATTTTTTTCACATTATTCCTTCTGTCTTCATCGGCCTCCCCCCAACCCCCTACCAATATAGGTGTGAATCATGCAACACCAAGATTTCAGATGACTCAAAATTGAAGTCAACCCATAGAGCAATGGAAAGACACATAGTGGGTGTAATTGTGCTGCAGCTCATTACAGAGGATGACTTGCACAGAGCAGGGTCATAAAAGACATTGTAGAGGAAATTTGTGACCAGAAAAGGAGGAGGTCCAGTTTCATTATGACTATGAACAACAATAGATCAACAACTCAATATATGGAGAATGGTGGATTGCCTGGAAGATTTACAGTGAAATATGGATGAAAAGGATGGAAAGACATGGGGAGAGTGTGTCTATACCAGGTCGAGGGAGTGCCCATACTAATAAGGACCACAGATCCACCCAAGTAACTCAAGAAGTCTTGGTCAAAGTTTTAGAGAATTGAAGACCAAGTGTCTGTCTTATTTCTTTCTCTTTGTTGTTCCTTGGAAGCATTTCCCTGATGCCTTGAACAACTGCCATATTCTGCCCAGAGGTAGCTGCATAGCATCAATCTCAGATTAGGCTCCCTGATGTAGAGTTGTGGCTGGCAGTGACTGACTGCTTCAAATTAGATCTCCTGGGCAGTCTGCTATATTTGTGGGAAGTTGTCGCCATCAAGTTTGACCATATCATGGAACTCTTGCTCTGGTGATGAGATACCATTGCTTCCCTTTTTTCATCCTAATTACTTAATTTCTAACTAGAACACTGTTTCTCAATAATCTTTAGGTTTCATCTACTTAGGATTTTTTTTGACCACTGCCTTGGATCTCTTTTCATCCTCCCTAAATGAGTTTCTTCAGAGTTCTCTCTCTCTCTCTCTCTCTCTCTCTCTCTCTCTCTCTCTCTCTCTCTCTCGTTCTC
>NW_025362664.1:0-1274 GCF_016433145.1 Gracilinanus agilis
TATATACACACATATATATATATATATAATTACTTTCCATACCAACTTATTTCTTTTTTAAATATGCCTTGAAATGATAAACTTCTTTTAATGACATTTCCAAGCCTGTTTGGACTCTCACGCTTCTTAGATTGATATTCTTCAATGAGAGGCCAGTTATTCAGAACGAGCCATTTCTCAGGAAACTACAGATTGACTCCCATTCACTTCAGACATTCTCTGACTTTAGTCTCAGAGGATGCTAAGGATAAGAAAACTGAAGATGCTACCCTAGGAGAGTTTACTTACTGTGTGTAGAAGCTTCTCTATTCCCGTTCTCAACTATAGAATTCCTAGCTATTACTTAAAGAATACCTGAAATCCCACCTCTTCCAGGAAGCCAGGTCAGTAATATCCTCCCTTCCTAGACAGCACTCAATTTTATAGATCTCCTTAGAACTTCAAATATGACAGTTTGTATTCTATTTATATCCACTATCTACCACACACACATTCTAATCTAAAGAACAGAAAATGTCTGAAACTTTGTGTGTGTGTATGTGTGTGTTTTCTTTTGCAACATGGCTAATATGTAAATGTTTTTCTTAATTTCACATATACAGTTGATATAGTGCTAACCTTCCCAAGGGGGTAAGGGGCAGGAGTGAGGGAGGGAATTTGGAACTCAATTTTTAATGAATGTTAAATATATTTACATTTATTTGAGAAGTATTTAATTAAAGAAATATATTAAAAATAAAATATTTAGCAGAGTTGTTGATAGATTTGTCCCTCCCTTGCTCTTTCCTTTTAGGATTAATTAAAAGAGTTTCTCAGTCCTGAGCCCTAAGTAAAATATAATCTCCTTGAGAGTAGGGACTACTTACCTCTTATCTTTGTACCCCTTAGGAAAATAAAAATAGTAAGTGCTTAAAAAGAGGCTGTTTATTAAATGGATCAAGGGTGCGTATGCTGAAACCATCCTCTCTCAATTATTCCAATCCCATCCCATTCCTATCTTGGCAGATTTTTCCCAATTCTATATATCTACTATTAGTCTCTCTCTTGATTTATACTCACAAATCACCTACTACCTCTCAAATAGCTCAAACTAGAAATTATTTTGGAATCTTTAAGCAGAACATATTTTCTTTCCTACCCTAACTAGTTCATTTTCTTATTTTTCCTAGTATTGTTGAGGGCACCATATTCTTAGTTGTCCAGGTTTATAACCTAGGTGTCATGCTCAACTCCTCAATCTCATTGCCCAAATCTAATTTTTGATCAAGTCCTCT
>NW_025362665.1:0-2006 GCF_016433145.1 Gracilinanus agilis
AGAGAGAGAGAGAGAGAGAGAGAGAGAGAGAGTCAGAGACAAAGACAGAAAGATTAGAGAGAGACAAAGAGAATAGAGAGGAGAGAGAATAGAGAGAGGAAGAGAAGAGAAGAGAAGAGAAGAGAAGAGAAAGAGGCAGAAAGGAGGAAGAATGGAGAGAGAGGGAGACAGAAGAAAGAGAGGCAGAGAGAAGAGAAGAGAGAGAATGGAGAGAGAGAGAGAGAGAGAGAGAGAGAGAGAAAACCTCATAGTTAGGAAGACCCAGGTTCGTGTCCCACTCAGACACATCCCAGCTAGGTGACCCTAGGAATATTACTCAGACTCTTAGTGTCCCTAAGAAACTCTAGTGTTCTAAGTTGTAGAGAGAGTGTTGACTTGCATTACCAGAGAGCATTTCTTCCCTGGGTGGAGGGGAAGTTGGGGAGGGGGATCCCTACATCAATGAAATAATTACAGGTTCAGTCCTATCTCACTAGAATGTTGGTAGCATGGAAATATTTCTGGCTACATTTAATTCTCCATGTAAATCCTTAGAATAGTAATTCCATCTTAGAAATGGAACACAGTAATCACTTACAACTCCCTTTCTTCTTCTCTTTCTAGGACGCTGATTTTGAAGTGTAACAGCTATAGACATGCCCGGTGGTGGGGTGGCGCCATTGATGAATTTATCCAGAAACATGGTTCCAACTTCCTTAAAGAGCACAGGTTTGGATCCTATGCTGCGATCCAGGAGAACACGTTAGCCAAATGGTAAGGAAATTTCCTTCTCAGTATAGCAGGGATTCTAATCCTCAGGTCTGTGATGTCTGGGCCATCCATGAGCTTGGATGGGGAAAAAGTGATATTATTATTTTGAATAATCTCTAATTGTAATGGAGCATTTCTTTCCATCAGGAATGTGAGCAACACAGCAGCAGCAGTATTATCAGGACTTTTCACTTTGTCACTAATAGAAATCACAGTTATTTTCATATTACGTTACATTTGTTACAAGTCATCCTTTTGAAATTCCTCCAGTTCTTAGATCCATCATCAAATGTCAGGTGATTCATTGGCTTCCTGCCTATGCACTATTTTTCAATATAATTGGTTTGATTTGTAATCTGTGTATTTACTTAATACAATTAAAATTACTTAATTTTACTTAATACAATTAAAAATGCCATTCTGAGAAGGGATACCTGATTGCCAAAGGGGGTTATGACCTAGAATGGTTAGGAACTTTCTTTCTTTATATACTTAGAATATTATTTTTTAACCAGATAACTTGAATTAATCCAATTGTTTTGGATGGCATTTCCCTTTCTTTTTTTTTTAAAGGAGTTTTCCATTGCATAAAAGAATGGGCAGAAATGAGATTTTCTGTTATAAGTACTTTAAGAATTTTTCCCCACTGGGTAAGAGTTTATGATGGCTTTTAAATCTTGCAGGCAGAGCTCTGAACCTTCAGTCATATAGAAAGGACAAAGTATTTTTCCTTTTTGGTACATTAGAAAATCAGTAGAATGGAAAAGACTATTGGATTTTCTCAAATGTAACTTTTTCTATGCATGTGTGTGTATATGTGTTTGTGTATATATATATATATATGTATACATATAATGTATATGTGTGTATAGATAGATTGAGACACCTATGACTATAGCTATGTCTCTACTAATATTTTTTTTTCATTTCTTCTTCTTTTTTCTTTTTTAGAATATTTTTCCATGGTTACATGATTCATCTTCTTTCCTTCCCCCCAAACACCCTCCTCCCGTAGCCAACGCACAATTCCACTGGATTTTACACGTATCATTAATCAAGACCTATTTCCATATTATTGATAGTTGCACTAGGGTGATCGTTTAGCATCAATATCCCCAGTCATATCCCCAATCAGCCCATGTAATCAAGCAGTTGTTTTTCTTCTGTGTTTCTACTCCCACAGTTCTTCTGAATGTGGATAGCGTTCTTTCTCATAAGTCCCTCAGGATTGTTCTGGATCATTGCATTGCTGCTAA
>NW_025362666.1:0-1236 GCF_016433145.1 Gracilinanus agilis
GCAACTAGGTGGCTCAGTGGATAGAGCCTGGAATCAGGAAGACCTAAGTTCAAATCCAGCCTCAGAGACTTATTAGTTGTGTGACTTTGGGCAAATCACTTAACCTCTGCCTAAAAGCCAGTTAGGTGGCTCAGTGGATAGTGCTGGATCTGAATTTTTAGGAAAGCCTGAATTCAAATCAGGCATCAGACACCAACTAGCTGTGGTGGGCTAGCTGGGCAAGTTACTTAACCTGTTTGTCTACTGGAGAAGGAAATAAATGGCAAAACACCATTTACCAAGAAAACTCCCTGGACAGTATAATCCACAAGGTCATAAAAAGCTGGACAGGACTGAATGATTGAACAACAAATGTGCCAGGCATTGTGCTAAGATCTAGGGGGGCCAAAGAAAGCCAGAACTATGGTGCATACCTTCAAGGAACTCACAGGTTAATGAGAGACAACATGAAAAAAATTATACATCTGAGATTGATTCAGTGTCGATAGAAAATAATCACAAAGGGAAGGCCCTAGCAGCAGAGGGAAGGGAGCCCCCCAAAAGGTCTCATCTCTTGCTGTGGACAAGGTGTTTGGCCTTCATTTTCTTTAGTTGCAAAAAAAGCCACAAATCTCTGACTTAGCTCTGACATTCCAGGATGCTAAATCATCTCCCCAAAGGAGAAAGGCGGTAGCAAAAAGAGATGGGGAGGGTATTTGTTTATAGACATTTATTAATGGGGACATCCGGTCTATTTGTTAACTTTTACCCAGGTAATTTTTCCAACTTTTGCTGGAGACCATGAAAAGGTGGAGAGTGAGTCCCATAACAAGACTGTCACCCACCATCCCTCCCCAAAGGAGTACCAGGCTTCCTCTGGCTCCTCTTTCTCTCTTCTGTCACACTCTTCTTTCCTCTCTTAGAAAGGAGCTGATGACACTCAACCTAGTGAGTTGGAAATTCTTGATAAAGTTTAACTTATTTCTTTATCCCTGGGATGTTTATTTGTTTAGAGGAGAAAGAAACTCCCTGGTCAGGAACAAAATCTCTAGTATTTGGTGACATACAGGTTTCTGGGGGAAATGTTTTGGAGATCTTGGGTGATTAAGGCAGGGTGGTCTAATGCAGAGAATCTTTTTTTTTCTTTCTGAGTTACACATGTGTTACCATGTAAAACATATTTCCATATTATTCATTTTTGTAATTGAGCTTTTAATTAATTAATACTTTAATATTATATTATATTAACTATATATA
>NW_025362667.1:0-1844 GCF_016433145.1 Gracilinanus agilis
GTATATACCTGTCCTCAGTTGAAGAACTTCCTTGGATGGCTTGCTGTATTCTGAAAGCATTGATATCTAAGCTTCATATCAAAGACCAAAAGCACTAGGATGATTTATAATTTAGGCTTTGGACATCAGCTTCATAGAAAGCGGTAGAGAAAAATCATTTTCTCCCAGAAGCAATATTATAAAACCTGAGATGTCTTAAAAGATGTATGTCTTTGTTTAGGACCTTTCAACATGACTGATGATCAAGGAATATAGAAAAAAAAGATATTAATGATGGAAATTCACTGGATGATTGTCTTCTTATGGTTGTCCTAAGGAATAAATTGATAACTACTATTGGCTTTAGCTGTTTTTTTTTTTTCAGTAGGTTTTCTTCTTGATCTGTTCAGTGAAGCTGGCATATTTGAAAGCCTGGAATTCTTGTAGAAACCTATTTGCATATGAATTCTGACAGGCTAGATTCCAGTGCTAGTTTTAAGTTGGATCTGAACAAATATTCTCAAATCTTTTGTTTTCACTTAAGACTGTCCAAATGGTACCCAAAGCACTTCTAGTGGTTGATTGGGGGGAAAACTCAAACAGTCAGATTGCATCATTGCTTGTCTATTGGGTGCAGCAGAAAAGAACAACAAAATAGTTTTACCGGTAACCTGAATGATGTTTCACTCTTTCCTCTGAGAGGTTAAAGGAAGAAATTCACTCTTCTGCTGCTCTTAAAAGAATTTATTTCCCCTATCTACTTACAAATTACTTCACACTTAAATATTTTACCTTTTAGGATTTCTTTCTGCCTTGAGACTTTGTTTTTAGTGTGCTTTCCATAATGAAGTTATATGTAAGAGGAAGAAATCCAAAACTGTCTGAGAGTCATGGCAAACCTAATATAGCTTCTTTCTTCACTTTCTCTCAACACTTAAACACAATCCATTTGCAATCTTACTTATGTAGGCTATAAGTAATCATTTTTCTCTGATGATATATAAATACTGTAATGTTACTTAGATGTGAGTGGCAAACATCAGACCCATTTCAATGGGTTTCTCAAAAGACATTTTTCTGGCCTTGGTGAAAAGCATTGGGTGATAAATATATCATCAACAAGAGCAATGGTCTCAGTTGAATATGGAACTTTTCAGGCAAGTACTGTTTCAGCTTATAAATTTTCGAAGAGTTTGTTATGCCAAGTTTCCATATTGGGAATATAATTTGCAGAAATTTTCCTGAAAACTTAGAAGGTTTTTAGGATTTTTATGGCTTGATTTATAAAGAGATCATGTAATCTGAAACACTTATTTTTTAAATGAGTAAACTGAGGCCCAAAGAAATTAAGTTATTTGACTTAAGTCAAGCATCTAGTTTATGGCAGAGGCAATAAAGTAGCCCATGTCCCCTTATTTTCAGGACCTTTCTTTTGACAATGATGGCTTAACAATTTATAGGACTTATCTCTTCATGAAGGGTGTTTCTATTACAAACATTATTATATGTTTCTATTTTATTTCTGTTACTTTCTGTCTACAGGCAAATAGACAATGCATTGTGTAGAGCTCTTTGACCTTCTGCAAATCACTTAATCTCTGTCTGCTTTAGTTTTTTTCAACTGTAAAATGGGGATAAATATCATTTATCTCCCAGTATTGTTTTGAGCATGCAGTAAGATATTATTTGTAAAGCAGATAGCATAAAGCCTAGTACATGGTAGGCATTTAACAAATACATTTTATTTCCTTCCTCTCTCCTCCCCTTCCTGCTCTTTTGCTCCTTCTTCAGAACTTCCTTCCTTCCTTCCTTCCTTCCTTCCTTCCTTCCTTCCTTCCTTCCTTCCTCCCTCCCTTCCTTTCTCC
>NW_025362668.1:0-1819 GCF_016433145.1 Gracilinanus agilis
GAGAGAGAGAGAGAGAGAGAGAGAGAGAGAGAGAGATGAAAGTTGACCCAGAGGAGTAATGTCCCCGGTGGGCACAGTGCTATAAATGGAAAGGATCAGAGAAAATAGAACTGAATTCTGTGGAATTACAATGGTCAAGCTTGGCCTGGGAGAAGAAATGAGCATGTGCGCCTCCTTCCAGTCTTCTCAGAGATGGGGGATGGGGAATTTCATATAGGGACTGTCAAACTCAGCACAAACTCAATAGTTAGAGAGAGCATGGAACTTTGGAGTGTACTGGACCAGGGAACAAAGGTCCTGGGTTTGATTCCTGACTCTGCTACTTCCTACTTGTGTGATCTTTTTTCCACTTTATATATATGTGTATATATATATATATATACACACACATATATATATACATATATATACTATTTATATGTTTATATATATATTTATGTTTTTATATGTAAAATATACACATTTTATATATAAAAACACATATAATAATTAAATATATATTAAATTATTTATATGTGTTTTAATTTTTAAAAATGTTTAAAAAGAGAGTTCTATAAGTTTAGAAAATATATGTTGCAAAGTGTTATTACATATAAATGTAAACATAAAATATTTTATAAAAAATAAGAGAGGATGGGACTAGATTGTAGCTCTAAGGTCTCTTCCAGCTCTAAATTGGTTGATGTGTTGGTCCATTTACCCCAAAGCTCTCATTCCTTTCTATTTTTTTTCTTTATTAAAAGGGGTGGCTCTCTAAGGAAGGGAAGGGAAGGATACATTTGGAAACTAAGCTAATCTAAAAATAAGATCTATTGATACCTTTTTATTTTTATTCTATTTTTAAAAAACCTTTACCTCCATCTTAGAATCAATATTGTGTATTGGTTCCAAGGCAGAAGAGTGTAGTAACAATGTTGCCCTTTGTTCCCCTCTCAGAACATCTTCATTTTCTTTGGTATGTTAAAAAAATAAAACTCTTCCCTTCTATTTTAGAATCAATACAGTATATTGGTTTCAAGGCAAAAGAGTGTTAAGGGCTAGGAAATTGGGGTTAAGTGACTTGCCCAAGGTCATACAGCCAGGAAGTGTGTGAGGTCAAATTTGAATCCAGGGCCTTCCCTTTCTAGGCCTGGCTCTCTATCCGCGGAGCCACCTAGCTGAGGCTATCAATGCATTAGGGGAAAAAAACAAACCCTTACCTTCCATCTTAGAATCAATACTAAGTATTAGTTCCAAGGCAGAAGAGTAGTTAGGGCTAGGCAAACAGGGTTAAGTAATTTGCCCAGGGTCTCACAGTTAGCAAGTACCTGGGGTGAAATTTGAATTCAGGAACTCCCATCTCCAGGTGTGGCTCTCTATCCACTGAGCCACCTAGCCTCTGCTTTCCTTTCTCTTAAAAATGTATTGATAGGGGGCAGCTAGATGGCTCAGTAGGCTGAGAGTCAGGCCTAGAGATGGGAGGTCCTAGGTTCAAATCTGGCCTCAGACATTTCCTGGCTGTGTGACCCAAGTTACTTAACTCCCATTGTCTAGCCCTTACTACTCTTCTTCCTTAGAGCCAATACATAGCATTGATTCTAAGGCAGAAGGTAAAAGTTTATTTAAAAAAAAAAATGTTGATAGAGGGGCAGTTAGGTGGCTCAGTGAATAGAGAACCACACTTAAAGATGGGAAGTCTTGAGTTCACATTTGATCTCAGACACTTCCTAGCTGTGTGACCCTGTGCTAAATTGACTAGTGCTTGCCCTTCTGTCTTAGAGATGTTACTAAGCCAGAAAGTGAGAAAGAGAGAGAGAGAGAGAGAGAGAGAGAGAGAGAG
>NW_025362669.1:0-6044 GCF_016433145.1 Gracilinanus agilis
CTCCTCCCGCTCCCTGCCCCCAAGCGGGTTTCAAGAAAAGTCCCAGATGACCCCGATGTGATTGGGGAGGGGATGGGGGGCTTGTTCGGCTCACGTAACGTAACCGTATCTTGACACGCCGATCATTCGTGTGCAGTAACCTACCACGGAGTGGTGACAGCCCAGGAATCGATGGGGAAAGCCGAGGCAGCCGGGGCTCCGGGATGTTGGAGGAGATTCCCGGGGAGTGGAAGGGGGTCCCCACAACTGACTTTCCTTAACTCCCCCATCCTACTCTGTTTAGCATGTTTATCATGTGCACCATCCTAACCAACTGCGTGTTCATGGCCCAGCACGAGCCCCCGGGATGGACCAAGTATGTCGAGTAAGTATCCCTCTGGAGTGTTCCTCTCGGCCTCCGTCCTTCCTGTCTTCTGGCTGCATTGACGCAGCGTCCTCAGGGTCTGGAGAGACCCATCCCAGCCATTTATGTGAGGTCAAACGGAGCCCAGACGTCCATCCACTTTCTGAAGGAGGGACAGAGCTGGGGACGCAGCCCAACGCCAGGGATGGAGCTTTCCTGTCTTTCAAATGGAAGCTGGTGGCAGGCAGGAAGTGGCTTCTTAGTCTCTTCTTTCTTTTCATTCCTTTCTGCCCCGGCTAACGGGAAGCCAACAGTATTTCCCTGCTCTCGGGGCCGGCCAGGACCTCCCTCACAGAGGACCACTCGGTCGCCAGACATTCGTTCAGGGTCCGCCATATGCCTCAGATGAACGATAACCCTTGAGCCCCTGTACAAGTGCTGGCGTGGTCACCGTCCTCGGGGATGTGGCCATTCAGAAGACACACACTTGAGAGGCAGAGCGGAGGTTGCATGGCACTGGTGGCTTAGGATCTGGTCAAGAGGAACAAGGAATGGGCTCCCTTCTCCCGCTGGCTCTTCTAAGGTCTGGCCAAGGGCAAGACCAGTGATGGAGAGGGTGGGGGTTGGAGAAGGATGCTCTCAGAGAGGCCCAAGAAAGATGCCAGCCTCTGGAAGCCTCCAAAGCCTTCTAGGCACATACTACAGAGAAGCTTTTCCTTGGCACAAGTATAGGGCCCCGCTGTCCAATTATTGATCCGTCATCTTGTTATGATGGTGTCTGTGGGCACAGTTCTTGGCCCACTGTAGGGAAGCGGTCCATAAAGGTTCAGGGGACAGAAAGGAGTTCAGGTCTACAGGCCCTGAAATAAGCAGCCCCCTGTGGGATGTTACGGGATTCGGCCTGTTGCCAAATGCTGACATTAAAGTAGGAACTGGTCCTCTCACTCCCATAAGCCACGTTCCTGAGTTCTTTTGCCCATCTCCAACCAGGCCAGCTGAAAGGGCAATGATGTCCTCGAGACCTCAAGAAACAGGTGAGGTCAGAGGGTTATCGAGCCCCCATCGGTGTTCCTGTGCCTCTCCCGACAGCCAGACCAGCCCCCTGACGATGAGAGGAATAAAGGGCTAAAGCCATGATCTGTACACATTCCCCATCCTTCCTCTCTCAACAAACCCCAAAGACTCGGCCCCATTTCCAGCTCCGCTGCTCAGGAAAGTTGGCTTTCATTGGGCCATCCGACTCACCTTCTGCATGCCGAGGAATCCCCTAAGGAAGTTGTGCTTCTCTGCTTTCCCCCACAACCTCCCACTTTCTTTAACATTTACCTTCTGTTTTAGAATGAAGACAGTGTATTGGCCCCACAGCAGAAGAGCAGGAAGGGCTGGGCCATGGGGGTTAAGGGACTTGCCCAGGGTCACCGAGCAAGGATGCATCTGAGGCCAGTTCTGAACCCTGATCCTTCCGCCTCTAGGCCTGGCTCTCGAGCTGCCCCTGCTTCCCCCATTTTCCATTATGCTATAACCCTTCTTCCCCTTTCTCCTCCAGGTACACTTTCACTGCCATTTATACCTTCGAGTCGTTGGTAAAAATACTGGCACGAGGATTTTGTCTAAACGCATTCACCTTTCTCCGAGACCCGTGGAACTGGCTCGATTTCAGCGTGATAGTCATGGCGTAAGTAACCTTGAGTCCTGCCCGTTGGCTGCGCCCGGGTCAAAGGGAAAGCTCTCCCCTCGGCCCAAGATGCCCCGGACCCATCTGCCCTTCTGCTAGGCCCCAACTCCAGACCCTAAAAGCTGCTTTGCAGCTTTAGAACAAGGTGCTCCCCGCCCTAAGCCCCAAGGCGCGGCTCGGACCCCAGAGGTGGGCACGACGGCCGCTGGTCCGAGCGTGATGGGGCAGGAGCCAGGGGTCGGGCGGCAGAGATCCGTCTGTCCTGGATGCCCAGAGCCGGGGGGCGGGTTATAAGCCAAGAAACGGAGCAGAAATCCCTCAGCGGAGCACGTGCCCACTTACGTCCGCCCCGCCCAGATCGGCCGTAATGAGGAGCTTTGACGTAGCGCTTTGGGGCTTGCAGGACACTTTACGCCAGGCATCCCCTGCCAGCCGCAGGTTCTATGGGGGTCTCTCTAAGCTTTCCCAAGGATCCGCCATCGTCACCGGTCCTGGCGGCATCCGGGGGGAGGCGGGAGAGAGCCGGGCAGGGCTTCGTCTCCCCACTTAAAGCTTGGAAGAAGAAGGCTGCCCCCCCGAAGCCATTGTCTCGGGTCGCGCGCTCGGACCCTGGCCGAGCTGGCACCAGAAGCCGGTCCCCGGGCGCCTTGAGGGGCCTCTTTCTAGAGCCGCCCATGGCCAGAGCGGAAGGACGGCCGCTCTGAGGCGAGAGAGTAGCCTTGGCGAGGCTGGGCTGCTCTTGGCCTTTGTCTCGGCCCCCGCAGACAGCCTCAGATGTCCAGATCGGCCTCTAGTGCCCCTAATAGAATTGTGGGACCGGCCAATTGGGGGCCGGACTTCCCTCGCTACCCTTATTGGAGCGACCACATGGATGCTGGAACGAGTGACCTTTCCGGGAAGCGCGTAGCTCCTGCTGGCTGGGCTCAGCCTTCCAGGCTGTCCTCCCACGGCAGAGCCTTCCCCAGGGCCTCCGGCCAGCATGCAGGCTCTCCCGCTCCAGGCCGTCCTCCATGGCTTTCTCTCCCATCTCCTGGGTTTGGGTTGGGGCCAAAACACAGACTAGCAACCGCCATAATTATTATTCCTGATGCTCCTCACAATGAGGAGGCCCGCGTGCTGCTGTTCAGCCGTGACCCCACTGGGGGGTTGCTTGGCAAAGATCCTGGAGGGCTCTGCTGTGTCATTTCTCAACGAGGAAACAGAGGCAGGCAGGGTTAAGTGACTTGCCCAGGGTCACACAGCTAGGAAGTGTCTGAGGCCAGATCTGAACTCGTGAAAATGACCAGTGCGGATTCCAAGGCCAGTGCTCCGTCCTCCACGCCACCCCGCTGCCCCTGTATGGCAATCATAGAACAGACACAGGATTTCTGTGGAGCTCTGATCTCAGAGCACCTTGAGAGGGGCCTTATTCCAGCTTCACCTTCCTCCCAGAAAGTGGGGGTGTTGGGTATGGTTATTCCCATTTTCCAGATGAGAACACGGGGGCCCAGACAGGTTAGCAACTTGCCCTTCTAGCTAGCAAATGTCCAAAGCAGGATTTGAACCTCTGGCCTTCCAGCAGTCCATCCGCTGCCCCCATTGTCCGAGGTTCTGCTCTGGGACTCTCATCTCCTGAGCACCTGCTTTGGGCCAGGCACACGGGCCAGAAGGCGTCCTGGGCTTTGCCCCCACCGATCCTGCCTGCCCTGGGAAGTACGGGGCCAGGAAGACTTCTCACCCATTGTACAGGTCCAAAGACTGAGGCACTCCGCTGATAGACAGGAGACCCACCCTGACTCCCACCCTTCTGGTGGTCAGCCTCACATGCCCAGACCACCCCCAGCAGGCCCTAAAGGGGAGGAGGGGCTCCTTTCACCACTCACTCTCCAGAACTCAGAGACCTTGGAGCCAGGACAGTGTCCCTTCACCAGGAGTGGCCAGCGTGTCTAGGCGTGAAAGTTTATCAGGCTGGGTGCGTGGTGTGCACGTGGGCCTCAGAAAGGTCGTTCCATGGTCAAGAGTCCATCAAAAGGCCTACCCCAAAGAACTAGCTTCCCTGGTCTCAGTTTTCTCATCTGTAAAATGGGAATACAGTTACCTGGGTCACATGGCCAATAAATGCTCATAGTAGAATTTGAATCTGGGTCTTCGGGCTCCTAGTCTGCCACACTGCTACCCATCAGGCCCCACTGCCACTCCCTGGCTCTGGTATCCCAGACTTAAAATGTGTCCCCATTCTTTGGGTCCTCTTCAGCGATTCCCACCCCATCTGCCCAGCCCTTCAGGCCCCTGTTCAGCTCCCACTTCCTCCAGAATGTCCTCCTTGACCACTCGGCCCTAGATCAGTGAAGTGTACAGTGGTCAGGGCCTTGGACTTGGAGGGAGGGGGCTTGGGTTCAAATTCTGCCTCTTCTGCTTGCTTCCTGCGTGGCTTTGGGCAGTCCCTGCCCATCTCAGGACTGCCTCCGTTTTCTCATATGTCCCATTAAGGGGTGAGAGTAGATAGCGTCTCTGTTTCTTTTTTCCTCTCTCCCTCCCTTTCTCTACTTCCTTTCTCCTTCCTTTCCTTCTCCCTTTCTTCCCTCCTTCCTTCTTTGCTCCTTTCCTTCTCCTTCCCTCCTTCCTCCCCTTCCTTTCTCCATCCTTCCCTTCTTCTTTCTGCCATCCCTCCTTCATTCCTTCCTTCCTTCCCTCCTGACCTCCTTCCTCCCTCCTTCATTCCTTCCTTTCTTCTTCCATCCTTTCTCTCTCTTTCTTTCCTACTTCCTTTCTTCCTCTCTCCTTCCCTTCTACTTCCCTCCTTCTTCCCTTCTTCCTTCTGCCATCCCTCTTCCTTCCTTTCTTCCCTCTCTCTTTAATTCACTAGCACAGGAAGCTCCCTGTGTGCTCCGCCTCTGCCAGTGAAGATTCACACGGGTCTGCCAGGGCCCTTCTCTGAACCTCAGGCTCTTCCTCATAAAGCAGACGCTGGAGCTCCAACGTCTCCCAGGTCACTTCCTGCTCTAAGCTCTGTTGTTCTAGGAAGACCCTTCAAGAGGGAAAATTCTGCAGTTCTGTGAAGTGAAATGAATGAAATTCATCTCATTCAGTCCTAATTAGTAACGGCACCGTGTCAGCTCTCGTCATGGGGAAGACCCGGGCGAAGACGGCGGACCCTTTACCCCAAGGAATGCTTAGCCCAGTGGGGAGAAGACGGCAACTTCCGCCTTCAGCTGCTGCCCCCAGCACACACGCACACCCACGTGTGCACACATACACGCACACACGTGTACATGCACACACGTGTACACACACCCATGTGTACACACATGCACACCCACGTGTACACACACACATGTACACACACACACACGCACATGCACCAGCCCTGGGCTCGGGGTGTCCGGAGGCCCTCTGGTCTCCTGCTCCCAACTGACCATCCCAGTTCAGAGACAGCTTTGGGCCTTGTTCTTTGACTTGTGAACACTCAGCGAGAAAAGCCCTCGCCCGGCTGGGCGCCCCATTGTCCTCTCTTCGTAGCCACATCCTGGCACAGTGTCTGGCACGTGCTAAACACTTCATACAGGCTTGTCAACTGACTGACTGATGGACAGAGGAGGAAAGTGAAGGCAGGGTTTCCCAGGAAGCTAGAAGCCCGGGGACGAGAAGCAGAGGCCTCCCGGGCTCTTCCCTCTGCTCCACTTGGGCGGGAAGGGCCAGCTCCATGGGCGAGCCACGCCGGGGTCCTGGGCCCCACAGGCCGCCTCAGGGGTCCCCCATGCTCTGCACCCTCCGCCTAGCTTTCTCCAAAGGCGGCTCCGGAAGCCCCTGCCCTCCCCTAAGAGAGAGAAGGGGAGGAGGGAGAGAGACAGAGACAGAGAGAGACAGAGAGACAGAGAGAGACAGAGAGACAAAGAGAGACAGAGAGACAGAGAGAGACAGAGAGGGGGAGAGGGCAGGAGAGAGAGAGACAGACAGACAGAAAAAAGAGAGAGAGGGAAACAGAGACAGAGAGAAAGAGACAGAGAGAGGGACAGAGTCAGAGAAGGGGGGAGAGAGAGGCGGGGG
>NW_025362670.1:0-12049 GCF_016433145.1 Gracilinanus agilis
AAGGAAAGGAAAGGAAAGGAAAGGAAAGGGAAGGGAAGGGGAGGGAGACAGGGAGGGAGGGAAGGAAGGAAGGGAGGAAGGAAGATCTGAGATATCATAGGAATGGTAAAAGGAACTATAAGGAAATTAATTAATTAGCATATCTTTTCTAGAGTTGGTAGCATTCATTTGAAAGCAATTTCCAGAGAAAGATGTAAAAAGCAAAGAGGAAGGTGAAACATAGCTACATGACAGGAAGATGTACAGAGTGCAGTGTGGTAAATTGTTGATGGCCAGATATGGTCATTAACCATGTACAAGGTTTCAGGGAGAGAGAAAAGTAGAGTACTGAGTTCTAGACAGGAAGATGGTGGAATGAAGGGCCAAGCAGAAAGGTGACCCTAGTGTGATTCTAATGATTCCAAGACTGGAGGTTTAATATTCTTATGATTTGTAACCTGGTGGTTTAAGAGTTTAAGATGCTACAACTTTATATTTCTTTCCTTTTCAATGAATGAGAGAAGAGTAGGGGGAAGGAGGGAAAATAAAAATAAAATAAAAAAAATAAGATCCCACAGTCCTAGAAATTTCAGAGTTCCAGATTTAGACCTTAGAATGCAACCATCTTAAAGAATAAAAGAGGTTAGACTTGATCAGGAGTGTTTATTCTGGAGTTCCATGGATCTCCATGGACAAATTTGGGTGAGGGGAATCTCTGAATTTGTATGGGAAAAATTATGTTTTATTTTCACTAACCTCTAATAGAAATTTACCATGTTTAGTATTCCCTTTGATTATATAAACTTTAGAAAGGGAAACATTATTTTAAGAAAGGGTTCCTCAGACTGTGCAAGGGGTCTAGGAGTTTCCTTGAATTTCCCATGGTTCTATGGCACACAGCAAAGCTTAAGAATACTTTACATGATGATCTTTGGATTTCCTTCTAGCTCTAACATTTCTATGTTCCATGTTCTTTGTTCATTTCAACTCTCATTTTTTTGATTTTTTTTTCCAAGGCCTTTTGAAACTTTAACATTTTATGTTGGATCCATAGGTCCTGGTATTTTATATTCTATGTTTTTAGGTTCTTCTCAGCTCATTGTATTTTACTTTATTACATTCTATCTTTGACATTGTGCTTTTCAATTTATCATACATCTATAGCAATATTGCTATCTGTATCTACATAAGCTTCTCCATCTTTATCCACAGTAGAGTTTGTTTGAACATAGCAGTTTGTCTACTGGCTTCTCCATGAAATTGTGATCTTTTGAGAGGAGGGTCTGTTTTTAACCTTTCTTTATATCTCTAGCACTTAGACACAGTGTTCTGACACATAGTAAGTATTTAATAAAAGCTTGATGACTTGGCTTGACCTTTATGTTTTTAGATGCCTTTTGCCTTTGATATTCTGTATTCTGCTTCTTAGGAATTTCTTTCTATTCTGTTATGTTCTTATACTCTCCTTCGGGATGGGGAGTCATGACGCTATTAGAAATTAGAGTAATCTTAATATCTAAGTATTTACGGGAAGAATTTGTAAAGGCAGGTAAAGACTTCAGAACCCTTGAAGGGTGTTGACAATCAATACTGGCTTAATCATAGATAATGATTTGGGAACTAAAGGGGCTCTTAAAAGGCTATAGTTTAATTTTTCATTTTATAGGTGAGGAAACTGAATCCCAGGGAAGTTCCATAGAATACATTTACCTGTAGATATGAACAGGGGTTATTGAGTTGGAAAACATAAAGGGGAGAATCCCCAAATCTCAGAGTTGGAAGGGACCTGAAAGAGGCTGCAGGGTAGAGTGGAAAAAGTGCTGGCTGGGAAATCAAAGGATTTAAGTTCAAATCCTGACTCTGACACATTGCCTGTGTGACCTTAGGCAAGTCCCTTAACTTCTCTTGACCTCATTTTTCTCTTCTATAAAATGAAGGAGTAGAATTACATAGAGTCTGAGGTCCTTTATTGTTCTAGAGCTATGATCTATGACATCATAACTTAGAAAGTACCTTTGCACCAATGCCCTTTATAGGTTGGAGTGATGAGGAAACAGACTTGCTGATGGTCACACAGTGGCAGAGCCTGGGAAGAACTCAGGCATCCCGACTCCCAGTTCAGTGCTCTTAAACTGCTTCCTAGCTACTGCTCCTTTTCTGTGTTCTGTCTTCCAGGAGGTGTTTGTACTTCAATAGCCTCCAGTGTTTATCTCTAAGGAATGACTTCCTTTTTTATTTTATTTTATTAATTAATTTAGAATATTTATTTTATTTTTTGGAAAAAAATTTTTTTCCATGGTTACAATTCATGTTCTTACTCTCTCCCTGCCAATACCCCCACACCTCCTGTAGCCAATGCACATTTCCACTGATTTCTTCATGTATCATCAATCAAGACCTATTTCCATATTATTAATAGTTGTACTAGAGTGGTTGTTTAGAGTCTACATCCCAAATCATGTCCACATCAACATGTGTTCAGGAAATTGTTTTTCTTCTGTATTTCCACTCCTATAGTTCTTCCTCTGAATGTGGGTAGTGTTCTTTCCCATAAATCCCTCAGAGTTGTCCTGGGTCATTGCATTGCTGTTAGTACAGAAGTCCATTACATTTGATTTTACCACAGTGTATCAGTCTCTGTGTACAATGTTCTCCTGGTTCTGCTCCTTTCACTCTGCATCAATTCCTGGAGGTCTTTACAGTTCACATGGAATTCCTCCAGTTTATTATTCCTTTGAGCATAATAGTATTCCATAACCAGCATATACCACAATTTGTTCAGCCATTCCCCAATTGATGAGCATAACCTTGTTTTCCAGTTTTTTGCCACCACAAAGAGCGCGACTATAAATATTTTTGTACATGTCTTTTTCCTTATGATCTCTTTGAGGTATAAACCCAGCAATGGTATGGCTGGATCAAAGGGCAGGAAATCTTATAGCACTCTTTGGTCATAGTTCCAAATTGCCATCCAGAATGGTTGGATCAATTCACAACTCCACCAGCAGCGCATTAGTGTCCCAATTTTGCCACATCCCCTCCAACATTCATTACTTTCCCCTGCTGTCATTTTAGCCAATCTGCTTGGTGTAGTTTTGATTTCTTTATCTGAAAATTGCCTATTCATGTCCTTTGCCCATTTATCAATTGGGGAATGGCTTGATTTTTTGTACAATTGATTTAGCTCTTCGTATATTTGAGTAATTAGAACTTTGTCAGAGTCTTTTGTTATAAAGATTTTTTCCCAGTTTGTTGTTTCCCTTCTGATTTTGGTTGCATTGTTTTTGTTTGTACAAAACCTTTTTAATTTAATCTAATTGAAATTATTTATTTTACATTTTGTAATTTTTATAACTCTTGCTTGGTTTTAAATTCTTTCATTTCCCAGAGATCTGACAAGTATACTATTCTGTGTTCACCTAATTTTTTATAGTTTCTTTCTTTATATTCAAATCATTCATCCATACTTAGGAATCTATATATAAAAACAAACACATGAATTATATGAATTATATGAACACAACTACAAAACACTTTCCAAACAATTAAAACTATATCTAAACAAATGGAAAAACATTGATTGCTCATGGGTAGGACAAGCTAACATAATAAAAATGACCATTCTGCCTAAATTAATTTACTTATTTAGTGCCATACCTATTAAACTACCAAGAAATTTTTTTTATAGAATTAGAAACAACTATAACAAAGTTCATTTAGAAGAACAAAAGATCAAGAATATCAAGGGAAATAATGGAAAAAACATGAAGGAAGGTGGCCTAGCAGTACCAGATATTAAACTATATTATAAAGCAGTGGTCATCAAAACAATATGGTACTGGCTCAGAGACAGAAGGGAGGATCAGTGGAATAGACTTGGGGTAAGTGACCTCAGCAAGATATATGATAAACCCAAAGAGCCCAATTTTTGGGACAAACACCCACTATTTGACAAAAACTGCTGGGAAAATTGGAAAACAATATGGGAGAGATTAGGTTTAGATCAACATCTCACACCCTACACCAAGATAAATTCAGAATGGGTGAATGACTTGAATATAAAGAAGGAAACTATAATAAAATTAGGTGAACACAGAATAGAATATTTTTCCGTGGTTACAAGATTTGTGTTCTTTCCCTTCCCTCCCTTGATGACACACAATTTCACTGATTTTTATATGTGTCACTGATCAAGACCTATTTCCATATAATTGCTATTTGCACTAGGGTCATCACTTAGAGTCTGCACCCCCAATGATATCTGCATCAACCCATGTGATCAAGCAGTTGTTTTACTTCTGTGTTTCTACTCCCACAGTTCTTCCTTTGAATGTGGATAGTGTTCTTTCTCATAAGTCTCTCAGAATTGAAGGAATGAATTTCGAATGATTGAAATGATTCATATCTCAACAACAGGCATCCAGGGTGGCATCTTCTTGGGTTAGGAAAGGGTGCTAGGAAAGGGTGGCATTTTCTTGGACTCCTCAAATTGCTCTGAGCAGGCAACCTTCCCTGTAGACTGCTCCTGCTTATGGAACCTAAGTCACATTTGGTAGGTTTGGGGCTTCTGACTTCTTCCAATAAAAATGTCACATGTCTCCATTGCTCTTGGGGTATATAACTTGCTTCTCTCTAGTGGCCTCAGAGTTCCTGGGCGAAAGTAGAGAGAGACATGGATGGAAAGGTCAAGGAGCAATGAACGTGATCAGAGCTTGGAATGTCAGGTAGGAATATTTAGTTCTTCAATTCAATTCAATTCAATAAATGTTTATTAAATGCCTATTGGATGTCCATCACTATGCTAATAATAGCTATCATTATTATAAGGTTTTATATTTTATAAGACAGATAGGTGTCTCAGTGATTAGTGTACTAGGGCTGGAATCAGTACTTAATTTCAAATTTGGCCTCAGACTAGCTATGTTATCCTGGATAAGTCACATAACTTTCCTCAATGACAATTTTCTTATCTGTTCAGCGGGGATAATAATAGCACCTGCCTCACAGGGTTATTGTGAGGAGCAAATGAGATAGCATGTAATGCTCTTTATAAACCTGAAAATCTTTTCTAAATACTATTGTTACTAGTGGTATTATTAGAGAAGATTTTTTGGAGCAGATGGTATTTGAGTTGGTTTTAAAGGATAAAAGATCATTCTAGAAATAGAGGTCAAAACATCAAAAGCCTGGGGGCCAGAGTCTGAACAGCCTGGGTTGGAGTGTGCTCAGAGAACATTAGTATAAGATAAAACTTCAGAGTTAAGAGTGGTGTCCAATAATAGAGAGCCTTTGATACCAGATTAGGGGATTTGCATTCTTTTTTAATAATCAATATCTGTGTGACCTTGGGTAAGCCACATTAACTTCTCAGACCTTAAGTTTCTCTTCTGGAAAAGGAGAAAATGACCTCAAAAGTGCCTCCCAGTTCTGAAGTTTTATCCCAAGACAAAGTGAAGGGGCTAGTTTTACCGCAAATATGGAGAAGTTGCAGTAAACCTGTAGGCTCTCTCAAAACTTCTAGGAATCACATTTTACAGGATAAACTTGGGATTCATTTCAATAAATAATTCAATAAACACTTATTGATAGGCTATTATGTGCCAGGCAAGTCTGGGAATATAAAAGAATCAAAAGACAATCCTTGCCTTCAAGAAGCTTACAATCTAATGAGGGGAGACAACATGTGAACAAAGCTATACAAAGCAAGCTTTATATAGGATAATTAGGCTGTAATTAAAAGAAGGAAGGTATTGGAATTAAGATGGGTTGGGGAAGCCTTGTTGGGAAGGTAAAATGTTATTTGGGACTTAAGGGAAGCCTGGGAAGTCAGGTGGGAACTTCTGTCAGATGTTTTCCCAATCTTCAAAAGAGTCAGTCTCAGGATGGAAAATCACCCCTGCATTTGGGGCCCAGAAACTCATAAAATATTTTTTGTTGGAACAGGCCAAAATCAAATTCTCATAAAATGTCTGCTTAATAACTAAGAAAAGTTACACCTAAAGTTGGTTTATTCCTGTCCGGGAAATGGACCCTCTTGAGTGCCATAAACACATTGAGGGGGGTGGTTGATTATTTGATTGCAAACAATTTTTGTACATTTAACTCTTCATTAACATAAAAAGATGGAAAATTTCTTGAACATATTTTTGCATAGATTATAAATTTAGAGAATTTAATCAAAGGTAAACATAACTTTGGAAAATTAGGCCTGAATTAAATGGTCGTGAACCAAATGCCAGACAAGACTGTCTCAGCATCTCTTCTCTCTTTCCTTCCCATTTCCCCAGTCCTGCTTCCTGGTAAAGGCAGCATAATGGTACTTTTAGACATTATTTTAATTTGATACATTGATTTTTAATTATAGATCTGCATTTTGATACCAAGGTGGCCTTGCTCAAGTCCCTTCTCTTCTTTAGACCTCAGTTTTCTCATTCACAAAAAAAAAAAAATTAGAAGGCTGAGACGAATGGCTACCAACATCTTTCTCAAGCCTAAATCTCAAGGTTCTGTGGCTGAAGTGAAGTTCCCTCATTCTTTAATTTCTATGCCTCTATTTATCCATAATAAATGTAAACTCTGGTGGTATTAGACTTCCAATTCCAATTCTAATGGGTCCTTAGAGCAAGACTTCCTTCCACTCAACCCTTCTGAATATAGACATTAGCCCTGATAGGTTGGGAGAAATTTTTCTAATGCAATGGCTCACAAGCCCCCACCAGTGTGCTCCCTCCTTATTGGTCATCAGTTAACATTGATTAATTAGCCAGGCTTAATTAGCTTTTAAATAGAGATGGCATAGTGATATAGTAAGATGAGTTGGCACAAACATCCTCTCTAAAAGTCTGTTAACACAATTTCCCACAAGTATGTAAAGGGAAAATGGGCTCTAGCTAGGGAGAATATGAAGCAAATAACCCTTGGTTTCTAGAAATATTTTTTTCCTCTCCTTTTCCAGGAATTATGGAGTTCCCCATACATATAAAATTTTTTTCTCCCCATAGGTTCCTTTTAAGAGTCTTGAAGTTGCCTTTCTTTAGTGTGACTAGTTTGTTATCAGCACTCAAGAGCTACTTATATATATTCAGTATAAGGACACTAAATATTGTGATATTATAAGCAACTTAAAAAATTTATGGAATTATTGGGATGGAATAGAGATAAGTCTACTATAGTATGGAAGCCATCTTCTGAAACTAAATTTTAAAAATTCCAACTATACCATATTTTGAATTATAAAATATTACTTACACCAAATTAAATATTAAGTAAAAAAATACATGTATATATGTCCAGATTGTTTCAAACTGCCACCCAGAATGAGAAGTCAAGAGTTTCCCCGACATTTCTTTGTTCTTCAGTCATGTCCGATTCTTCATAATCTCATGGATCATTCCGTCCGTGAGGTTTTCTTAGCAAAGATACTGGAGTTGTTTTCTACTTCTTTCTCCAGTGGATTAAGGCAAACAGAGATTGTGAGTTGTTCAAGGTCGTACAGCTGTCTGAAACTCTATTTGAAACTTAGGTCTTCCTGACTCCAGGTCCAGCACTCTATCCACTGAGCCACCTGGATGCCTTCTTTAGAAGTTAGCAAAGACCTCCTCCAGACCAAGTATGGGGAGAGGAAGAGGAGGATGTCATTGATACTGAGGCTAAGGTTTTCCTCCTCTCCCTTAAGCAATTCCTTCTCAGAGAGACTTTGCTGGAAAGATTTCATCACTAAGCTGCCAGAGACTCCAGTACTCATATTTTGAATTGGACTGCTATTTTCTAAATGACTCACAGGGTGTAACCACATTTCCTCAGCTAATACCAATATACTTCTTTTGCATGATCACTCCCTTTAATCCAATGGTTTTCAATGGTTTCTAAAATGATTCAAGACCTTTTTGCATTTAATTGAAAATCTGTGATCAACAGGCTTTATTCATATGTAGGTCACTGCCTTGATTAAGGAACTCAACCAGTCCCCATCCTTCCATGAAGATCAACAGAATTATACCTTATGTTCTCATCATAAAGAATAAAAAATGACTATTTTGTATGGGAGAATTTCTATACAATTGGGGGTATTTGAGAAGATGGAAACTTTAACTTTTTGAGTTCTCTTATTTTGGGGTAAACATCCATGGAATATAAAGTTAGAGAAACAGAAAGAGAGGGCAACATACTAGAGTTAAAAAAAAAAGCATTTGCCTTAAAGGCATAGAGATCTGAGTTTAAGCCTTGGCTAGGGCATTTACTTTCTTTATGACCTTGGTTAGGTCTTTTCATCTAACCAATGTCTTATATACTGCTACTGTTTTTGTCTGGACCACCAGAGTCCATAACTGGGAAGAGCTAAGTCACTGATCCTACATTCCTGGGACTGTGTGTCAGCCTACTAACATACCCTACCCCTGCCTCCTCTTTCTCTGAGAACTATAAGAATGTAAACTAATTTCATTTAGGAATCATTTCAAATCTTTTTACTTGAACTCCCCTGGCTCAATCTGGACCTTCTCCCAGATGGCTGATAGGTTGAGAATTGTAGAATGCTAGAAATGACAGACTCTAATCATAGGTAGATTTAGAGTGGTAAAGGTCACCAGAAGTAGCTCCTCTTTTTCATAGATGAGGACATTGAGGCTTAGAAATATTTGGTGATTTCCTTAAGCTCATAAGGTGGCAAAAGGTAGATTTTATTTTTTTATTTATTTTCCAGTTCACATGATTTTTAATAGTCATTTTCTAACATTTCATAATCCATATTCTCTTCCTCCATCTGACCTCTCCCCACCAAATGGCAGGTAAAGTGATATTGGGTGTACACGTGTTATCATATAACACATAGTTCCATGTTGGTCTTGTTGTTAAAGAAGACACATATCACTTAGACTAGTAAAAATTTATGGAAGAAATGAAGTAAAGAATGGTATGCTGTGAAGTTGGATTTGAACCCAGGTGTCTGATCACATATCCACAACACTTTCTACCAGATCCTGTTCCATCTAACCTAGCCTTTTATTGCCAGATTTCAGATTTGCTTGAAGACATACAAACAAGAAAGAATAAAACCTGGACTCATATTTAGGTATTCTGACTCTGAGCCTCGTGTTCTTTCCACAGAACTATCAGTCAATTGAGGCACAGTCCAGATGTGTAATAACTGGGTCTTCTCTGGAGACCAACACAAACTTCATGTCTCCCTGGCTCATTATGAGTAATTGAGTTAGTGTGAGACAATATCCATAGGAACAGATGTGCTGAATCTCTGTTATTCCACTTCAAGGGGAAATTTCCTGAAAGGGTTAACAGAGATTGACAGAAAACGCTGCTGCTGATCAGTTCTTACCAGGCTGCTCTTTCTTTTTTTTTCACAGCTCTGTAATCTTTCTCCTGAGATTGTTAATGAACACCAGAGATAAACATACCACAGTTCAGCTCAAAATTGGGCTTTCTGGTTCCTCTGGTTCATTTTCCTCCCAAATTCATGAATTCAAGAAGAGCTCGTCAACTCTCTGCCTGAGCTGGCTGTAGGAAAACAAATTTATGAATCCAATAAGAAATGAGCAAAACGATTCCACTAGTGTGATGGATTTGCCCCAACAAGGGCCCAACTCTGAAGGAGGGTGCGGGAAGGAGTTTCAGGGAAGGGAATGAGATCTGAGTTTCAGATTCAATATGGATCACAAAAGGCTGAGCTGAGGCTGCCAGTTGCCAGCCACCACCATCAGCAGACCTAGCTTCTGGAGTCTCATCTTGGCCAACACCTGTGTAATGCAGGGATCACATCACCTCCTTCACTCAGAAACCTTCACAGGCTCCCCATTGCTTCCTAAGTAAAGATGAAACTCCAGGGACTAGCATTCAGAACCTTCCGCAGTCTGGCACAGACATTCTTTTCCAATTTCTTTTCATCACATAATCAGGGACATGGATTCTGGCTTATTATAAAGTGGGGAGAAAGCATCCTCAATAGCCTCAGGGAGGTAGTAGGAGCTCTCCTCACTAAAGGTCATTAAGTGGAAATTGGACAGTTGAGTCTATTGAAGAATGGGGACTTATTTAGCTCCTTGCAAAAAGTCCCAGAAGCCATCTGATATAGCTCCTTTATTTTACAGATAAATACAGCGAGGTGCTCAGAGGTCAAAGGACTTGCTCCAGGTCACATGGGGATCAGAGGTGAAATTTGAACCCCAGTTCTTTGACTCCAAAGGAAGTTTTCTTTCCATCTGACCATGCTGCCTTCTAGCTCCCTTCTGAACTTGAATTTGTCATTTCCCCTTTCTGGATTACTCTCTATTTACTGTTTTTTATCATTTCCTTTCATTGTCTTTATGACTTCATTCACATTATCCTCCATGCCTGAAATGTCATCCCACCTCCCCACCAAGATGGAAGAACATCTGTTCAAACTCCTTCTTTCCTTCAAGACTCAACTCAGATGTGATTTCCCCTTTCCCCAATGAATGAATGAATGGAAAAACTGAAGAAAGTGATCTCTCTCCTCAAATTTTCAATTTTATTTTTTTATTTTACATCACTTACATATAAAAAGGTTTCCAACATTTTAAAAAGAATTTTGAGTCTTGAATTCTTTCCTTCCCTCCTCCCCACCCCAAACCCTGCTGAGATAGTAAGCAATCTGATATATATTTTATATGTGCAATCATGTAAAATATTTTCCCACGTTAATCCTTTTGCTGAAGGAAACTAAAAAAAATTAAGAAAGTGAAAAAAGTTTATTTTAATCTGGTTTCAGACTCCATCAGTTATTTTTCTGGAAGCAGATGACATTTTTTATCAGTTGTCCTTTGGGATTGTTTTGAATTGTTGTATTGCTGAGAAAAGATAAATTATTCACAGTTGCCCATAATGTAGTATTGCTATTGCTGTTTATAGTGTTCTACTGGTTCTGCTAATTTCACTCTGCTTCAGTTCATGTAAGTTTTTCCAGGTTTTTCTGAGCTTCTCCTGCTCATCATTTCTTACAGTATGGTAGTATTCCATTGCAATCATATACTATAACTTACTTAGCCAATGATGCTACACTTTCCAATTTTTTGCTCTCACAAAAAAGAGCTATTGAAATTTTTTTTACATATAGGTTCTTCTCCTTTTTAATTTTCATTTCTTTGGGATACAAACCTAGTAACAGTATTGCTTGTGTCAGCTATCTTACAGCCCTTTGAACATAGGTCCAAATTACTCTCCAAAATGGTAGAATCAGTTCACACTCTAACAATGCATTTTTAGTTTCTCAATTTTCCCACGTCCTCTCCATGTTTTGTCATTTTCATTTTCTGTCATAATATATGATCTGACAGGTGGAGGTAGTACCTCAGAGTTGTTATAACATGCATTTCTCTAATTAATAGTGATTTAGAGCATTTTTCCACATTACTATGGAGAGCTTTAATTATGTTGAGAACTGCCTGTTCATATTCTTTGACCATTTATCAATTGAGGAATGACTTGTATTCTTATACATTTGTATTTGAGATTTGTGTCTGTGTATTTAAGAAATGAGACCTTTATTAGAGAGACTTGCAAATCTTTTTCATCATTATGATTACTGTGTATTATTCTCCATCCTATTTCCCCTCCATTTATCCCTTTCTCTCTCTTTTCATTCTATCCATCCTTAAAAGTGGTTACCTTCAGACCACCACATCCCTCAATTAGATCTGTGACCAGGGTCCCCTGCTGCGCTGTGGCCACAAGCACTGGTGTACTCCTTCTCTCCCTGAAACCATTACCCAGTACTGTGACCTCAATCTGTATTGGCAATGTGACAGGAGTCTTGTACCCAGAGCCAGCAAAGAGACCTGGGAATCTCCTTCTGAGCAGTTTTATGACCTCCCACCCCTTACCGTCTGTGTCTAAGAGCTCCAGAAGCCTTTGCTGCTGATACAAGCCATGTTGTCATAGTGCAAACTTCCTGGTCTGCTGTTTTGTGCTCCATTTCCACCATGGTGCAATAGATTTTTTGTGCTGGTCTTCCAGTAGCAAGGATGTTTGGCGCTAGAAAATTATTATACTCTGTGTTTTTTGTGGGTTATGCTACACCTGAATTCATTTTGAGGTGTTA
>NW_025362671.1:0-1801 GCF_016433145.1 Gracilinanus agilis
AAGAAGAATATAATCAAGCTGTGTTTTTAAGTCTTAACTGCTCATGGATGATTCTCTTAACCAATGCTGTGATTCAGAAGGAAGCTCTCTGCAGGAGAAAAGATAAACATAGGCAAGCAAGATGACTCATTCATGCCACTGCTGGCCTTTGGTTCTCTTGGAATAGCAGCGAGGGAGTGCTTTGGGAAGGCTGCATTCTTTCTCTGCCCCAAGACAGAGCGATGGAGGCGAGCCACAAGTCTGCAGAACGTTAAGGCTTCTCTCTTGAGATGCAGAGAGTGCCGAAGATGATCCGGAAACCACCTGTGCTTCCTGGGTTCATTCTGTTGGCCCTGATTTTAGATGTAAATGATTCCCAAAGTTTAGCTTGCACTCAGAGTGTGCGAGTGTGTTTGTCTATCCCTCTGCCTGTCTGTCTGGTTTCTTCTTCCAATGCAGACTTCCCACATATCCTGGACCTGCTTAGGGCCAGGGCTAATCTTCTATTTAAAGGAAGGCCCACAAATCCAAGCCTCATCTAAAGTAAGAATGAAAAGAAAAGGCAAACTCAGAATGTCCATGTGAGGAGAGATAAATGGTATCAACTCATAGGCTTTTCAACGAAAGAAACCTGAGACTTAGAGGGAGGAAATGACTTGCCCATGTTGGCCCAGTGAGTCATTTGGCAGAGCTCAAAATAGATCCTAGGTTTCCCCTAGTTTCCCAGCCTAATTCATTTTCTCATAAACCTGCTGTTTCCTATCTCCTCCATCCATCCTCTCCTGAAAGGGGTGTTGTTTCTGACACGTGACAAATTCTAGAATACTGTAAAACTATAGATTGTCATTTTATTATGATAGTTAATTAGGTAGTTTGATATTGTCTTCATTGTAGAGATGAAAAAGCAGAAATAGTATCTGCCCTCAAGGAGTTTACAAGCTACAGGTAGATGTGTGGTAGCTAAAGTGCTGCATCTAGGGAATCGGGAAGACCTGAGTTCAAATCTGTCTTTAGACATTTTGGGCTAGTATCTTAAGTTCTGCCTGCCTTACTTTCCCCATCTGCAAAAGGGAATCATAATAGCACCAAAGACCCACAGTTATTGTGAGGAGAAAAATGAGATGGCATTTGTAAAGCTCTTTGCAAAAACTGAAAGCTCTCTCTAAAAGCTGGCTATTAATGAGGGAATAACAGCTAGATGTTCTGCTTGCCCCTCTGTCTCCTCTTTAAGTAATATCAACAAAGAAACAGTAATAGACTTAAAGATCAGTGAATTAATTGTGGGACTATTCAGGTTTCTGCTTTCTCGCCTCTAAAATGAAGATAATTATATCAAACTATATTATTATTATTGTTATTTGTTAATATCACTTTGGTCATATAGTGCTTTAAGGTTTTAAATTTTTACATGTATGATCTCATATAATGCTACAGATAAGCAAACTGACACTGAAAGAAATTAACCCATGATCAGAATTGCTCCTGCCTTTTTTGTTTAACATTTTAATTTACTACTTATTTTTAAATTTTGAAGTCTAAATTCTTTCCTTCCTTCCATATCCCTTCCCTACCCACTGAGAATGTAAGCAAAATTATATCAAGCTATATGCAAAACATATTTCCATATTAACCATATTTTTAAAAAGCAAGAAAAATAAAGTGATAAAATTATGTTTATATTTAAATTTTAAGTTTATACTTAAAATTTAGTTACTAGTGTCTTAAGTTAAGATTTGAACCCTGATCTTTCCAACTCCAAGTCCAGCACTCTTATCTACTCTGCTATGCTGCTTCTATAAATATGAGAGTGTAGTAATAAAGG
>NW_025362672.1:0-5904 GCF_016433145.1 Gracilinanus agilis
TCCATGAATTTTTTTCTAGTGTGAGCAATATGTCTTGTTTTACAAAATGATGAACAGGGGAAATATATTACAAAATATGAATAATCTATGTCATATTAAATTAACTTCTTGGGAAGTGGAATTGAAGAGAGGATGGAGGAGGGGAATGATGAGACAAAATTTTTAACATAACATGAAAATTTTGTCTCTTGGATAAGTATATTTATAACAAATCACATATTTTATTACTGTTATATTTTAATACAATAATAAAATACAATACAATATACATTCCTATTAAAATGTTAGAAAGCATTGGAATAAATATTTTAATACTTCAATGGCAAGTAAAAAAAATCAAGAGCAAGCATTATCTATGACATGGATAAATTTGAAATCTTCTGAATTAAATCAGTTGATGAAGCAAGAATGCCTCTCATTAACTCTTCAACTATTCAATATTGTACTAGAAATACTAGGAGCTGCTAGGTTATACAAAGGGAGAATGCTGGACCTGGAGTCAAGAAGACTCTTTGTGAGTTAAAAACTGCCTCAGACACTTTCTAGTTGTATGACCCTCAGCCAGCCACTTAACACTATTTGCCTTAGTTCCCTCATCTATAAAATGAGGTGGAGATGGAATTAGCAAATCATTCCAGTTCCTTTTCCAAGAAAAACACAAATGGGGCTATTAAAATTCTGAAATGACTGAAAAAGACTGAACAGCAAAGCTTGAAATGCAAGTTATAGAAATAAAACAAGACAAAAATTCAAGAAATAAAAATAGGTAATGAGGACACAAAACTATCACTATTTGAAGATGAGATGATGACATACTTAGAGAACCATAATCAACAAAAAATTAGTTGAAATGATATAAAATAAAATGACACAAAGCATCAGCATTTCTATACATTACCAAAACAGTCCAGCAGCAAGAGATAGAGAAATTCCTCTTAAAATAACTGCAATCAATAAAAATACTTTGACATCTACCTGTCAATGCATAATTAAGTATTAAATGAACAATGCAAACAATTTTTGCACAAGTAGAGATCTAAACAATTGGAGAAATAACAATTGCTCATAAGAAGTCCAAACTAATATAATAGGATGGCAATTCTACCTAAGTTAATTTAAATATTAAGGTCCATACCAGTCAAAATACTTAAGAATTGTTTTATGAACCAGAAAACTAGTAACAAATTTTATCTGGAAGAACAAAAGATCATTAATATCAAGGGAATCAATGAAAATGTGAAGGAATGCAGCTTAGCAGCATCAAATTTCAACCTAAATTACAAAACAGTAATCAACAAAGTAATCTGGTACTTGCAAAAAATATGATAATAATATGTCAGTGGAATAAATTGGGTACAGAGTACACAGAAGTGCCCATAGTAATCTTTTGTTCAATATTCCAAAAGATCCAAACTTTTGGGGTAAGAACTCAACTTCTGACAAAAATTGCTGATGAAACTGAAAAGCAATTTGGAGGAAACTAAACATAGATCAACATCTCACATCATTTACTAAGATAAGATCAAAATGGATAAATGATTCAGAATAAAAGGCTTATATCATAAGCAAATTAGGGAAGCTTGAAAAATGTATGTTCCTGTCAGGTATATAGAAAAAGAAAGAGTAGTTTATGACCAAATTATAGAGAGGACCATGGGAAGTTAAATGGTTAATTTTGATTACATGAAATTAAAAAGCTTTTGTACAAACAGAACTAAAGCAGTCAAAATTGGAAGGAAAAATAGGAAACTCAGGGAAAATTTACATTGTTTCTTTGACAGAGACCTCATTTCTCAAAAATATACAGAACAGAGCCATATTTATAAAAATCAGAGCCATCTCTCAGTTGATAAATGGTCAAAGGATATGAATAGCCATTTTTCAGAAGAAGAAATCAAAGCTATCAATAGTCACATGAAAAAATGCTCTAAATCACTTTTGATTAGAGAAATGGAAATTGAAACTACTCTGTGGTATCACCTCAGACCTATCAGATTGACTAACATGACAGAAAAAGAAAATGACAAATGCTGGAGGAGATGTGAAAAACCTGGGACACTAATAAATTGTTGGTATAGTTGTAAACTAGTCCAACCATTCTGAAGAACAATTTGGAACCATGCCCAAATACCTATAAAACTGTGCATAACATGTCTCCATCACAAAGGGATCAAAGAAATGGGCAAAGGGCCTATTTGTATAAAAATATAGATAGTAGTTCTTTTTGTGGTAAAGAATTGGAAATTGGGAGAATGCTCATAAATTGGGGAATAACTGAACAAGTTGTTATGGAATGTTATTATTCTATAAGAAACAATTAAAAAGATATTTTCAGAAAACATGGGAAAACATTTATTAACTCATACAAAATGAAATGAACAGAATCAGAACATTGTACACAGCATCAGCACTATTGTGTGATGATCAAATGTGAATGACTCAGCTCTTCTACAATGATCCAAGACAATTCTGAAGGACCCATTATAAAAAATACTATCCACCTCCCAAGAAAGAACTGATGAATACTGAATGCAAATTGAAGCTTGCTTTTATTTAACTTTTTCACTTTCTTTTTCTCTTATATTTTCTTTTCTTACATGAATAATATGGAAATATGCTTTGCTTGACTTCACATGTAAAAATGTTATAAAATTGACTTGCTTTGTCTCGGAGGGGAGAGGAAAGGAAGGTAAGGGAAGAATTTGGAACACAATTTTTAAGAAGAAAGTTAATATTTATTTTACATGTAACTAGGAAATAGTTAATGAAATAAATATAAATATGTTAAAAAAGAAAAAAGAGAATCTGGAGGCAGTCAATATGGCCAGCATTAATAACCTTATTAGAAGGCAATTTGCAATATCTTGGTAGGAAACATCAGGTTACTTCTGTTGAAAAAAAATATTGGAATTTATATTCAGTATCACCAGGTCACTGAGGCAGCTGGGTAGTGTCATAATGCACATAGTGCTGGTCCTGGAATTAGGAATGCCTAAATTTAAATCTGGCCTCAGATACTAATTGCATAACCCTAGCAAGTCATAACCTCACTTTGCCTCAGTTTCCTCGAGTGTAAAATGAGAATATTAATGCCTTCCTTCAAAGTTGTTGTAGGCATAAAATGAGATAGTATTTGTAAAGATCTTAGCACAGACCTCACAAATTAATATGCTTATTCCCTTTTCATTTCTGCTACTGTATTGTTAGTTCAAAGATCAAAATCAACATTGAATTAAAATAATTGAAAAAAGAAAAACATTGTGAACAATCACAACAACTCTAACTAGGCTATTCAAATATTAATGATGAAAAACATAAAATTGAAAAAAGCAAAGATGGTGATCATCTTTTTCAGTAAAATCTGAATTGTGGAAATATAGTTGCCCAGTGAACAGACCAAAAGGAATTGAACTTTGGTTACCTTATCCAGCAAAACCTTGATCTCTTTGCCAAAAGGAGAGATATCACAGCTAGGTTTAAAACATATTTTTATTGTTGAAGCATCACGGAAGCAAAATTGGATGGCTATGAACAGTACTGCCTCATCAAACAGTGAAAAAACATCTACAGAAATCTTGGCATGAGACCCCAAGGACATTGGTAGATGAATTTCACAGTAAAGATGAAAGGGAAGCTATTCTAAGTATGCGGAATATTGTCAGAAAAGCATGGCCGTGGGAGTTCATGTACTATGATTGGGACATGGTAAGTAGGATTGGCAATAAGTAACATGATTAATGGTAATTAAAACTGACAAATTGGGGGCCCAAAGATGGAGAGCTTATGAGACTCAGTTAAGTTACATGGATTTTTTTCTGCAGATGAGGACACCGATGAAGTATATAAGCTCAGGAGTGAAGTAATCAGAGCTGTGCATTAGAAAAAAATTGAAAGGCAGGAAAGGTGATCAGAGGTAGGAAGCAGGCAAACTCCTCAGGAACCAAACCTCAATAATTCATGGAAAAGGTATTGAAAACCTGAATTAGGTTAGTGATAAGAAGACTGGAAAAGATGGGATAGATGTAAGACACTGTGGAAGTAGAATCATTGGGGTTTAGGTGATGCTGAACGATGACGACAAAGTGAAAGGGAAAGGTCCAAGATAATTTCAAGTTCTTGAATTAGGAAGGGAATAAATGTGGTGCCATAACAAAAGTAGGAATTAAATTTGGAGATTAAGAAGAGACTGAGTTTCATTTTAGACATACTGAATTTGAGATGCCCAATATCTAAATGGAAATGTATGGTAGATAGAAATATGTCTAGAGCTCAAAATAAGTCAAAAATTAACATAAATATTTGTGATCATAAATTATCAAGTCAAATCTATGATAATGAATGAAATTATTTGTTTGTTCTATAGTAATTTCCTTAATGAGTGCTAAGTATAAATCATTGTTCTAGGCTCTAGGGAACTATTGGAGTAGACAAAATCATTTATAGAGAAGGGGAAAAGAATAAGACTCCACCCTACCAAAAGAACCTTGGGAAAAGTGGAGGTGAAATAAGAAGAGTAATGGAAGGAAGTTGAGAAGGGCAATCTTGTAGAAAATAAGGGAGGATAAAACCTGGAAAAGGAATGAGTAATCAATAGTATAAATGTAGGAGAAAGGCTCAAAAGGATACAAATTGCAGAAAAGGCACAAATACCCAATTCCATTTTCTCTTTCAATGTAAATGTCTGTGTTATGTCCAAGATATGAAGTTCTGGATTTGAAAGGGTCCAAAAACAAAGAGAAGAATAGAACAGTTGATAAAATGCTGGATCTGGAAGCAGGAATATCTGGACTTTTGAGATTTATTACCTCTTGTGACCCTAGATGAGTCACTTAACTTTGCTTTGCATTCTTGCTGTTTATAGTTTCCTTATCTAGAATATAAGTGGCCACTAAGTTCTATTTCACCTCTAAGTCTATAAATACATTCAGAGATAATATTGATATCTCAGAAAGCCCAAGCTTATTTGGCAATAGATATGACACTGGTCCAGGACACTTGTATGTCTGATACTTTACAGAACCATACTTATTGGGGGAGAGTCTTGACTCGCAAATTTTCTAGTCTTATCATCATCATTCCCATTTTATTGTTACTTTCATCTTTATTAATATCAAAAGTGATTAGTAGCATTTTTATGGGACTTTAAATTTTGAAGACTGTTTTGAATAAATTTCTTCATTTCATGCTGGCAACAACTCTGTGAAGTAGCTTTTATTTAGTCATTTCAGTCATGCTAACTCTTTGTGACCCAATTTAGAGTTTTCTTGGTAAAGATACTGGAGTGGTTTGCCATTTCCTTCTCCACTTCATTTTACAGATAAGGAAATGGAGGCAAACAGGGTTAAGTGACTTGCCCAGAGTCACACAGCTACTAAGTGTCTGAGTTCACATTCACGTTCAGGTATTCCTGACTTCAGGCCTGGTGCTTGCTCAGTCCCCTGAGCCATCCAAGGTAGTTAATACACTTATTATTTTCTCTGTTTTACAAATGTGGCTTATTAAGGTTAAATGGTCTTCTCAGAATTATAAAAATATTAAGTGACAGTGGTAGAATCTGAAACCATCTCCACTGACTGTATGAACAACCATCTTTCCACTACTCTTCTTGACAAGCTATATAGAAAACTCAAGGTAGCTGGCTCAGAGAGATTTAGTTGTGTTCCAAAGATTCCATAGCATATATAAGGCTTTCTATATACTGGAAATATTATGATATACAAAAGAACATTTATTTGAAAAAGGGCATCATCTTATTGTACAGTAAGCAGTATATGTTCACTAGTAGAATGGTAGTTTAGATATAGGTCTTTGGAATCCAAGTCCATTGTTCATTCTATAAACAACATGTTGCAGAAGAAGGCAGAAGAATTCTTGAAAAGTAAAGAATAAATTTTAAAACAAAAA
>NW_025362673.1:0-3422 GCF_016433145.1 Gracilinanus agilis
AATCTCGAATGGAGACATGCATGGAGAGAGATCCCCACTAGATGGCACCATGAATGGCAACAAAACCTCTTCTGCTTGGATGGGCAGAAAGAAGCCAGACTCATGTTAGCAAAGACCTCAGAAGACACTATTTCTCCCAGGTGTGAAGAGAAAGCTGGAGGCATTCAGCTTAAGAATATATGAACTCGTCTGAAACACCCTGTGATGGGGGGAAGTCTGAGGAAAAACAATTCTGCAAAAGGAGAGGAAGAGTGACAAATAGCCAGCAACACTATCTGAGAGTAGGGCAGAGAAGTAGCTAAGGGCATTTCTCTGCACTCTGTAGACTTTCCTCCCACCCACCCACAAAGCCAGGAACTTTGGAAAACTTATTCCATATCACTCGATCTAAAAGGGGAGAAATCTGGTCTTCAATGGCTGCTCTTGTCATTTAAAAACTATCTACCGATTGAGAATTTTGAGGCACAGTCAAAAATCCTTCTTCCTCCCTGATCCCAAATAACCCTTGAACCTGAACCTGCCCCAATGCCTTTCAAATCTACGAGGAAAGGGTCATTCTTTTGGAGTAAGGCACTAGGGTCTCTCTAAGAGTCCTCTTAAAATACCCTAGCATTTACATAGCACTTGAAAGCTTGAAAAGCACTTTACAAATAACCCATTAGATCCTCACAATAACCTTGAGTGATAGGTGCCACTATTATCCCCATTTTACAGTTCAAGAAACTGAGGCAAAAAAAGATTAAGTGATATGTCCAGAGTCACACAGCAAGTAAATGCCGGAGGTTGGATTTGAATTCAGGTCTTCCTGATTGCAGCAAGTAAGAGCCTCAAATTAAAATATCACTAAGTGGGGTAGCCAATGATTATTATTATCAACCACATAGAGAGGGTTCCTATATAATAATATGCAGAAGCCATTCTCCTAAGCAGCAAGAATCCTTTTAACTCCAATATTAGGTGAATATAATACCAATGATATTGATATGAATCCTTTTATCATATTACTGCAGGTCTCTAATACACAGAAGTGACCCTTAAAACTAGAAGAAACATTAGAGCCCATTTAGCCAATTTTTTTTTCCTGATGAGGAAATTGAGCCTAATAGAAGAAAAAAGAGACTTATTTAGTGACAAAATTAAGACCAAAATCTCCCAAGTCGCTTCAAGCTCCTTCCTTTGCTTGACTCTGAAGTTCTTTGGTTGTATCTGTCAAAAGTTCACAATGGACTAGCTGAGAACTTCCAGGCTATTGTGAAAAAGATTTCTGACTAAAGCTCATTGCCCTGCCAGATGTCCACAGAAACTTTTGTACTCTGCAAACTGAGATTCAGAACCAATTCAGACCTTCAACCTCCCCATTGAGTTGTTTGTATGTTTCCCCCAAAGGCAAGGGACAGAAGAATGTGTGGCTCTACTTAAAGGCAATAACCATAGGAGAAACTTGATGTAATCTCTATACCTGAAGATAAAGAGAAGGAATGGCCAGCAGCCATCACAGTCCAATGTTCTCTTCTAATTGATGGGAAATTTGAGAACAAGAAAGAACTCGCTTTCTCAGGGTCACTGTGCACAAGCAGAAAACTTCAGTCTCCGAGTTCTTGAAATTAGGTGTTCTAACTGCCAGTCTAGACCTTTCTCCATGATGCTATTCTCCTTTGGGGGCTTTGTTGCTATTGTCATCATAGTGACCCAATCAATGAATCAATATTTATTAAGCATCCATTGGGTTATGTGCTGGTGACATTAAAGAGAGATAGACAAACAGACAGACAGAGAAAGACAGAGACAGAGAGGAGAGAGAGAGAGGGAGAGAGGGGAAGGGGAGAGAGAGACAGAGAGACAGAGAGACAGAGAGACAGAGAGAGATAAGAGGGAGGAAGCGATGAAGGGAGACAGAGGCAGACAGACAGACAGACAGACACAGAGAGACAGAGACAGAGAGAAAGGGAGGGAGGGAGAAAGAGAGAGAGAAAGAGAGATTGAGAGAGAGAGAGAGAGAGAGAGAGAGAGAGAGAGAGAGAGAGAGAGAGAGAGGCAAAAGAGAGTTCTAGTTCTCAAGGTGTTACAATCTTTATGATATTATTGATTCATAAAAGATACTTCCAGTATGGAAAATCCTTCAAATGACTAATAATTCAATGCCTTCCCTCTCTTGATCATTTCCAATTTGTCTTGTCTACATCCTATCTGTGCATAACCATTTCCTATTAGACTATAAGTTCCTTGGGAACAGGGACTATCTTTTTTCTTTGTATCTTCAATGATTGGTCAGTGCCTGGGACATATTAGGTTCTGAACAAATGTTTGTTAACTTACTAACTGACTCTTGGAGAGCTGCCTAAGAAGAATGAGAGACTAAGTGATCCAATTGTGGACACAGAGCTAGTAGGCAGGTCTTCCTCACTCCAAAGGTTTGTCTTTATCAGCTACCCTATGCTTCTTCTCCATAATAAAAAGGATATTTTCAGTAAAATTATGTAGCTGAAATAGAAGATCTAAAAAGTCCCTTCTAGCTCTGAATCCTATGACTGATCAAGCAAACTGGCTTTATAATTTTTAAATGCATTTTTATTTCATCAAATATTTCCCAATTAGGTGGGAAAAATATACACCACCTTATTTTGATTTTGGTTTGGGGCCACATGTGTATTATCATGCAGAACACACTTCCATATTGGTTATTGTTGTAAGAGCACACCCATACAAAACCAAACCTCCCAAATAAAACCATAAATACACTGATGTGTAAGATAGTATGCTTTGATCTTCACCCATCTGACTCCAACAATTTTTCTCAGGATAGCATTCCCCTTCATAAATCCTTCAGAATTTTCCCAGATCATTGCATTGCTGAGAGCAACCAAGTTTTCATAGTTTATCATCATAAAATATCACAGTCACTTGTACAATGTTCTTCTGGTTCTGCATATTTTGCTTAGCATCTGTTCATGGAGATCTTTCTAGCTTTTTCTGAAATCATCCTGTTTATCTGTTCTTATAGTACCATAGAATTCCATCACCAATATATACCACAATATGTTCAGCCATTCCCCAACTGATGGACACCCCCTGAATTTCCAATTCTTTGCCACCATAAAAAGAGCTACTGTAAATATCTTTATACAAGTAGATCATTCCCCCCTTTCTTTTTTTATTATTAGACATTTATTAATATTCGTTTTTAACCTGTTTACATACTTTATACCCCTACTTTCCCCTTCACCCCCCTCTCTCCCCCCACCCGGGGCCAATGCACATTTCCACTGGTTATAACATGTGTCCTTGTTCAGGGTCTATTTCCCATTCATGTCCGCCTCAGCCCATGCATTCAAGCAATTGTTTATCTTATATGTTTCCTCTCCTGCAGTCCTTCCTCTGAGTGTGGGTAGCATCTTTACCATAAATCCCTCAGAGCTGTCCTG
>NW_025362674.1:0-4634 GCF_016433145.1 Gracilinanus agilis
CCCTGATCTGTTGATCTGAAATGTCATGAATGGTGGAGATGCCAGAAGATGAGGGCAAGCCCTATCATGCCTGCCTTCAAGCCGTGCCAGGGATGGGATCTAGGGATTTTAGATGATGTGGCAATGGCTTGAGGCTCCAGGGTCACTAGTTGACCCAGGGAAAAACCAGACAATGTCTTTATTCAGCTTTCCCCCCCATACTCACGGGGTTCCTCCTGTTGGTGCATTCCCTGCTTCTCTCATAGGCTCAAGCCCTTCATTCTGGTTCCCCCCCCCCCCCCGTCTGGAAGGCAAGTGAATGAAAGGCCAGACCACACTGAGACGAGAAGACACTTCACCTAGGACGTGATGTGATACAGAAGCAAGTGCATGGGTTTAGGAGCCAGAGAGCTGGGTTCCAATCCTGCCTTTTAATCTTGTGACTTATGTAAGTTTAGACAAGTTATTTAGTTTTTTTTGTGGGGGGGTTGGTTTATTTGTAAAATGAAGGGAGTTGGACCAGATGGCCTCTGAGGTCCTTTCAGCTTAGATCTATAAGCTTCTGGCTCAATGGCCCAGAGAGAGGGAAGGAGGGGGTAGCCCTGAGCTTCTGGCTTAATGCATAAAGGATCTTAGTGCTGGAAGGGGATCTCAGTAGTCAGGTTTCAGGAATCCCCTCTGCATCATCCCTGTTGAGGGTCATTCAGAATCTGTTTGAATAGTGCTAATGAAAAGAAGCTTACTCCCCCTCAGCCTCAGTTTCCTCATTTGTAAAATGGATTCAAATAATAGCACAGACCTGTGATATTAATGAGATGAATTAATGCATATACAGTGTTTGGCAAGCTTAAAATGCTATGTAGAGAAAGACAAGCTTGGAGTAATGGAGTGAAAGCTGGCTTTTAGACTCAAGAAGACTTTGATTCAGATCTCCCCCATAATAAATATTGTTTGTATGATCCTGGACTAGCTAAACCACTCTAAGAAATAAGTTTCCCAGAAGGTGGCAGTTTGTAATGGTAAAGGGAATTTTCTTTAAAAAAATCCTTACTTTTTGAATAGTAACAACTTGAAGACAGAAGGGTGAGGGCTAGGTAATTGGGGTCAAGTGACTTGCCTGGGGTCCCAATACTAGGAAATGTCTGAGGTTAGATTTGAACTGAGGTCCCCCTAGATCCAAATCTTGCATTCTGTCCACATTCCACCCAGCTGCTCCCTGTGTCAGACAACTCTGAGGCAATAAGTTGCCCAGAAAGTGCCATCTTGTAACGTTAAAGGGAATTTTCTTAACAGGAGTTTCATAGGTCAGTGAAATCACAAATCTAGTAAAAGGAAGCAACAAATTAAACAAAAACAACTTCCTAAGGAATCATATCAAAGTCAATCTTTTTTTTTTACTCCCTAAAGGTAAATAGCCCATCCCAGTTTTAGATAGTGATAATTATTAGACTTCTTCTTCCTCTTACTGAACCTAAACCTGTCTCTTTGTGAGCCCTCCCACCCTCTCACTGGTCTTAGTTCTACTCCCTGGGGCCATCTAAAGAAATTTATTCCTTCTTCTTCTTGCCAGCCCATCAGACGTTTGAAGGCAGCTATCATGCCTCCCACCCGACATACCTCTTCTCATACTAAACAGTGTGGGAATCCAGGCTGTCTGGGAAGAGAGGAAATGAAATGAGAAGCTAAATGCAGTCATCTTCACCATAAAATTTTGTTAGGAGTTTGTAATGGAGTGTCACAATCTAATCACACCACCTCTTCTTCCCTGCCAACCGGGAATCTTGTTAGGCATTTTTATACCTCAGAGAGTAGTTGGGAGAGGAAAATCTAACCATGAGAGCTGTCCCAAAGTGAGATGGACTATCTTGAGAGGGGTGAGCTCCCCCTCACTTAAGGCATTCAAACAAAGGCTAGAGGGCTACTGATTGGGAACAGTAATCAGAGAGGTTCTTAATTTTTTTATGTCATGCACCCTTTTGACCATTTGGAGAAGCTTATGGACTTCCTTTTAAAATATTTTTTTATTTTTTAAAAATTAGAGGAAATGCTAAATTTCAATGAGAGTTTATACAAATGCATATTTCTCCCATTTAAGTTCACAGACCCTCTAAAACCTTTCCATAGATCTTGGGGCGGGGAGGTACATGGTCCTCAGGGAAAGAAGCCCAGTTGTGGAGGGAATCTTGTTCAGATACAGTTTGAACTAGTTGGCCATGAGATCCATTTAAGTTGTGAAATTTAAGAAGGGAGGAGAAATGGTAAAGAGTAAATCTGAGCTTTGAGTAAAATGTGGGTCATGAATAGGCAATCATAGGATTTCAGAATCCTTAGGGAACACTGAAAGAATGGGATAAGCACAACATCTTAGAGTTACAAGAGATCTCTTGTACAACCCATACCTATACAAAAATCTCTACCACATCCTTGACAAGAGTTTATCCATCCTTTGCTTCACCATCCTAGTGAGCAATGCAGACTCTTCATTTTTGGATGGCTCCCACCATTAGAGAATCTTCCCTTGTGTTTGGATGATGCAAGAAAATAGTCATGGGTCAACTGGGGTGGGATTTGTCATGGAATTTATTCTGAGAATGGAAGAGCCAATGAAGGGTTGGTTTACATAATCAAAGAATTAGAGGTAGAAGAGACATAAAAAGTTATCTGGTTTAATACTTTCATTTTATAGTTGAGAAAAACAAAGCCTAAGAAAATTAAGAGACTTGGCCAACATCATCAATAGTAAGTAACAAAACTGAAATTTAAACCCAGTTTTCAGACTCAAAATTCCTCTAGATCATGGAGGAGATTTCTCATGTTTAAACTGGACTGCTCAATCTATCTCTACTGGTGAAGGTATATCTATATATGAAAGTGTATAGAGTAGGAGCTAGAAAATTTGAATTCAAATTCCACTTGATTTATGACCATGAACATGACAAAACTCTCAAAATCTGAATTTCCTCTTTTGAAATAAGATTAGTGATATTTCCTCTACCTCAGATGTTGGTTATGAGTATTGCTGCTTTGATAGCTCAATAAGTGTGAATTTGAGATTTTATTTCCTTTAACTCTGATACTACTAATCTGAAGTCACCTAGGTAGGACATAGACTTAGCTGCAAAGAAAGGGCTTTCGAAGAAAATTCCAGTTCAATAAGATTACTTGAAGGGGACAACTAGGTAGTTCAGTGGATAGAGAACCAACAAGCCCAGAGACAAGAGGTTCTGGGTTCAAACCTGACTTCTGCCATTTCTTAATTGTGTGACCCTGGGCAAGACACAACCTCAATTGCCTAGTCCTTACTGCTCTTCTGTCTTAGAATCAATGCATGACATTGATTTTAAGATGGAAGGTAAGAGTTTAAAAAATATGATTGCTTATAGGGGGGAAATGTTTAAACTACTCTGGAGAAGGTGGGGGACCACTTGCTTTTATAAACTTCTTTGCAGCTTAGTGTTTGCATTCCAACAGTAGACACAGTAAGTACATGTCATTCTCTTTTCATTAAAGCAAGTTCTATAGGGATTTATGATGGGCAATGATTTCTTAGTCTAATTCAAATTACAATGAATAATTTATCTAAGAAGCCAACATTAAAAATCTTGATAAATCAGATCCCAATATAATATAATACATGACTTGGGGAAGGCCAGATGAGTTGGTCATATAGCAAGATTTAAGGATAACTAATTTGTTATTAGCCTGCTTACTCCATTAGTGTTCACACTATGTCAAGTGATCTTAAGGAGGGCCCCTAGCATGCTGGAAGGACTTCCTGTGTTCCAATTATGAGATAACATAGATAAGATTAAAGCAGAATGGATAGGCTTAGATGGGTTGCAATATGTACCCCTGAAAGGAGTTGAGATCACAAATCTCCTGAATCACTTGAGTAATTCACACTGACTTTCGTCATTGTTTCTCTTTTTACATACTTTTTCATTATATTTATTTTTTAACCCTTACTTTCTATTCTAGTAGCGACTCTAAGACAGAAGGGCAAGAGCTAGGCAAAAGGGCTTAATGAGTTGCCCAGGGTCACACAGTTAGGAAGTGAATGAGGTCACATTTGAACCCAGAACCTCATGACTCCAGATGTGGTATTCTATCCATTATGCCATATAGCTGCATCTTTTAAATTTTATTTTGTGCAAAGGCAGATAGACTGATGATCCCACATAGCAAAGATTGGGCTTATCAGCAGAGAGGGAAGATAATTCAAGAAGATGCTAAACTGAAGCAAGGAATAAGTGGACTCCCGTGTTAAACTAGGGCTGGTAGTGAGTTGTATCTACTCAGCTGGCTTGGAAGTTCTCTACAGCGACAGATCCAGACTTTTCCAGGAAGCTGAACTTTAGACCTGTGACCAAAGGCAATTTCATGCTTGGTGAGAACCTGCTTGAAAAGATGCCTTATCTCCTATGGCCACCTGTAGTACTCCGGCCCTTAAGGCCAATTGAAACCCAGTCGACCTTATAAGAGCAAAATTACATACTGGAGAAATTCCCCCTGGGGTCTCGCTCTTTGGTACCCTAGTTTAAGGTGCAGGGGCTGAGGGAGTGCTAAGTCCAGCAGCAGCAGCCTTTGATTCTGGAGTAGGCTGTGCCTCAGGGCAATCCTAGTATCTCTCAAACCAGCAGAAACTCTCTCCCCTC
>NW_025362675.1:0-8242 GCF_016433145.1 Gracilinanus agilis
CAACATTTAAACAACTATCCAAACAAAATGTATACAGTATAGGTGGGAGGGGCAGTATTTAACAGTTTCTAGGACTTAGAAAATATTTTTTTTTCAGAAGGTGAGATTTAAGTGGGGTCTTAAAAGAAATCAAGAAGTAAAAGTAAGGAGGGAGAACATTCTAAGCATAAGCGACATCCATAAGAAAGGCATAGACTCAGGAAATGGAAGGTTTTAACCAAGTATCAGTCAGGAGACCAGTGCCACATTAAGAGAAGAAGGGGAAGGGAGAGTAAGATTTAAGCAGACTGGAAAGGTGGTTGGTGGTGTGTATATGACACCTTCTGTATTCCAAGTACCTTATAAGTAGTATCTTAATTTGATCCTATTGCAAGAATTTTCAAGCTCCTTGTTAGCCACAATTGTATAAGGCAGCACAGGGTATAGCGAGACAGGTACATGGCAGTTCATTGAGTACAGGAATGACATTGTTGGACTTGCAATATAGGAAAACCACTTTGACCAAATGGAGCATACATGGGAATAGGAGGATTCTTGAAGCTGGCCAACTCATCAGCAAGCTATTGTCCAAGGATGAAGTGATGAGGGTCTGTACCAAGATGGTGGCAGCATCAGAGGGAAAAAAAGGTGGTTTATTTAAGAGATGTTGTGAAAGTGAAGTGAATGAGTATTGGCAACAGATTGGATGGGGGGATGAGAGATAGGAGTTGAAATGATACCTAGGTTGTAGGTTCCAGGGACTGGAGGGATGATGTATCCTTAAAAGTAATAGGGGAAGGTAGGTGGGTGGAGGAACCTTTGGGAAAGATAGTAAGTTCCATTTTAGATATGTTGAATTTAAGATATCTACTGGGCATCTAGTTGGACATGCCTAAAAGAATATTGTGACCAGAAGTGGCTCAGGTTGAATGACCTCAATTTCTAAAGTAAAATAAGAGGCAAGATATTAAGATGAGAGTGTTTGGGTGGTTAGTAGTTAATAAACATTTATTAAGTGTTCACAATATGCCAGGCATTGTGCTAAGGGCTGAAGATTCAAATGCCAAAAAAGAAATATAGACCTTGACCTCATAGAACTTAGAAATCCCAAGGGATTTTTAACAACACACACACAAAAAGCCAAAAGGGGCACAGAGGAGAGTTTGTGGCTTCCCCCTGTGGTAGAGAAGGATATACGTGGGAGGTCTGAGAAGGATGAGGCTTGCAAAATCAATTAGACATGAATTATCTATCAGTCAAAGTACTGCCTTCTGATAGTGAGAGCCCATACTGTGAATAAATACCATGCAATGAAGAATTGTGGCTCAAGAGACCCTTAAGAAAGGAAAAGGTTTGTAAATTCTTGGAAATCTCAAATAATGAAAAAAAAAAACCTAATAAATGCCTTAATTACTCAAAAATCAAATAATTAAGAAATAAATGGTTGTTAAAGGAAAAATATGGATTTCAAAAAAAGCATGAATCAGATGTGTTAAAAAAAATCAAATTGATGAAAGTGAAAGGGCAATATTACTCACTTGATCTAAAATCATTCCTAAACAATAAAACCTTTGAAAAGGCAAATCATAATACTAGTGGAAATGGCAGATAATGAAATGAGACAGCATCAGATAACAAGGCATTGACCAAAGATGTGTTCTATGTGTAGAAGATTGGAAAAAATACATGACACCTCTCAGATATCAAGACATTTTCACATCTGGCCAATCTCTTGTATTTCATGCCTCTTAACTCAGTATCCCAACTTTTGTTCTCCAGTGACCTTGAATTCTGGGAGTATGTTTTAATAATTTGTTTTTCATAAACTGGCAGTGTCTTTCTCATGAATTAGCTCAGTCTCCAACCCCAGGTAGTGAAATGTTATATTTTTAATAAATGAAGGAGCCCTTCTTTTCCTATCATACTCATATTTCTACATAGTGAAATATGAAAATTAAGGAATATATCCCATTAACAAGAGAAAGCAGTCACAAAGCAATGACATAGGATGCATTGGCTGTGATATGGTCACCTGAAGCCCTCAATATATAAATTTATAAATAACTCTTCTTCAGTTGGTTGATAACAGCTCATAGTACCTAGACTGTTTATTACTCTTTTTTTTTTTTAAACCCTTAACTTCTGTGTATTGGCCCAGAGGTGGAAGAGTGGTAAGGGTGGGCAATGGGGGTCAATTGACTTGCCCAAGGTCACACAGCTGGAAAGTGTCTGAAGCCAAATTTGAACCTAGGACCTCCCATCTCTAGGCCTGACTCTCAATCCACTGAGCTACCCAGCTGCCCCTTTATTACTCATTTTTAAGAATCCTCTTTATGTTTTCATCAAGATAAGACTTTATTTCAAACTTTTAGGAATTTAACTATATCATTTCTTTCTTTTCTCTCTTCAGTGATCACAGATAGTGTCTTTACCCTGAAAATACATAATACTTGACAGCATCCCACAAACTCTTCATGGATTTTCTTAACATTTCATTATGAGAGTTCTGATGAGGAAGAAATTTCACATCACCTTCTCTCTTTCCCTTTGGTAGATTTTCATATCTCATTGATAGAACACATACCTATGACTTCATAGGGGGAAACATTTCATAAGAGGTATTTGTCAGCATTATTCCAACTGCAAATAAAAAATGCTTTTCTCAGTATCCGATGGAGTTCTTTTGCTTGCTTGCTTATTTTACACCCTTACTTTCTATCTTAGTAACACTAAAAAAAAAAGGGCAAGGAGAAGGCATACAAGGTTAAGTGACTAGCTCAAGGTCATGCAGCTAAAAATTATCTGTTCAAATCTGTTTGAACTCAGGACCCTTGGTTTTTAGGCCTGGCTATATCCATTGTATCACTTAGCTCTCCCTTCCATGGGTTATTTATTTGATTTATTTTTTATTATATACACAGTAATCACCACCAAAAAAAAATTTAACTGAACAAGTGTATAAAAAAAATTTTGTGCAAAACCACAATCTCCAAGTTGTTTACAATGTATTTAAAATATGTGAATTATATATTATGTTAATATAAACATCCTTTGCTTTTGAGTTTCCTTTGGATTTATTTTACTTGGATACTTTGTCTCTTGATTTTGTGACATTTCTTTTTACTGTAATAATGGTTTGTATTATTTTCATTTTCTTCACACATTTCCAATATTTGTCAGTTCTAATAACATAATACACTTGATTACATTCATTTATCACAATCTATTCAGCCATTTCTCCCATTCATTGCATTTGTGTCATTTCCAGTTATTTTGTCATAACAAAGCTTCCATGAATATTTTCATACATACACAGTTTTTAACTGTAAAAAGAAATTCTTTATTCCTTTTCTCTAATTTAACAGGGACCTGGAGGTCCTCTTACCATAGAGATGTGTATGGATTTACTAGACCACAGTGAAAGGAAGTAGAAACCAGAGAGACAAGAAGTGAGGTAAGAAGAGGATATAAAAAGAGGCCAGCATCAGTTGGTGAAGGGAGAGTCAGTTGCTGACAGTTAGGTGCTGACAATTGCAGGGAAGTTGGCTGCTGAGAGTGTGTTGGGTTGGTGGTTGGCATTTAGTTGCTGTAATAAAAAAGGTGAGCCTGAGCTTAGTGAGAAGGCTTTAGTCTTTAGAGCAGTGGTTCCCAAACTTTTTTGGCCTACCGCCCCCTTTCCAGAAAAAAATATTACTTAGTGCCCCCTGAAAATTATGAAACTATTTATTGAACTCAGAATAGAATGTAATACAAAAAAGTGTGGCCATCACCTGCTCCCTGGATCACAGCAGCATCCACCAGGGGCGGTAGCACCCATTTGGGAATCACTGCTTTAGAGGTCCTTTTGCCTTTTGGGATTTTTGGCTTTTGGTTTGGGCTGTTAGGTTTTTTCCCTTCTTGAACTTTTTGGAAGGTGGTTGGTCTTCATTGACAGACCTAATTGGGTTTGGATTAAACACTGATTGGGTTGGTTTTGATTGGTTGGATTGGGTTGGAAATTTGTGGGGTGGTTGTTATTAGCAGTAGTTATAGGTAGATATAGGCAGTTTTAAATAGTAGTTATAGGATTACTAGTATAGACATTAGGAAAATTTCTTTCTCTACCTCTTTCCTATATTTCCTTTACTATATTCATTTTACTATATTCTTTTACTATCTCTATTTTAATAAAACTAAATTGTTAATTGATAAAAACTGCTAGAAGTTTTCTTTTCTCTGGCTTAAAGGTATACTATTAATTTACAACTCTACTATATTCTCATTAAAACTTAAATTGTTAAAAACTGTTCTCCTATTTTGTCAATCTCCTACCCTTAAGACCATACCACTAGTATTGGAAACCCTAGATCAATGAGCATTAAAAAAAAGCTTTATAGTTCTTAATGTATGTTTCCATTTCATTTTCTTAAAAAAAATCCACAGCTGCTCTAGTTATGTAATATTAGACTTGTTTTTCCATGCTCCTATCAACATTTAATTTAATCGTTTTAGCCCATCTGGTTCTCATTTAACATGTATTACCAGGACCATATTTTGCTAGGTTGGTCCTTAGGCAGCAGATACAATCTGTAGCCAGGACCATACTCTTTACAAAATAAGTTTTTCCCTCTTGGTCATATCCAGTGGAACTGTTGTTTCAGTGTCACAACCCCTCCATAGTATGGTGAGTGTTAAAGTAAGATTTTTGCAGAGTATATTTATGCTCTCTAAGCCATTGTAGTCCCACCAGAAACTGTTTGAAATAAGTGAATGCTTAGCTTTAGATCTGCAAGAGTATGGGGGCTCTCATATTAATCTTATCTAAGGTTCTATTCATCTCCTTACTTCCTTTTATATTTATTTTTTGGTTAGATTTATCTAGTTTTGAGAGGGGAAAAGTCCCCTGCTATTATTATTTTGTTATTAATTTCCATCTTTTAGTTTTTCTTTTTAAAATCTTAGTGCTACAGTACATGGTACATATAGGGCCAAAATTGATGGTGTTTCATTATCCAGAGTATCACCTCCTCCAACATGATATAGTAACCTTGTTCTTTCCTTTATATCTGTTTTTATATTATCTGTTTTATATATATCTGTATATATACACATGCATTTTAACTCCAACTATGTCAGAGATCATAACTGCTACCCCACCCTTCTGTGGATCAGCTGAAACATTGTATATTCTGCTCCAGCCACTCATCTTTACTCTATGTGTCTCTCATTTTCATTGTGTTTCTTGTAGACAACACATTGTCAGATCCTGGTTTTTTTATCCTTTCAACTAGACATTTTCTTTCCATGTGTAAATTTATCCCACTGCTCTCAATATCATACTTAATAGCTGTGCATTTCCATCTACCTTGTTCCTCCTCACTGCTTGTTGCCTTCTTCCTTTCTTTTTGTTGTATCTCTCCCCAGATGACCAATACTTCTCCTATTTACATCCTTTCCCCAAAATCCTCTCTTATCATCCCCCCCTTGCCCTTCTAGTTCCAAATTGGCATGGGGTTTTTAATTGTTACAGTTTTAAGTGTTGACTCTGCCACTCATAAATGGCATGCTCTTTAGGAGATTCTTTCTTCGTGCTTGTTTCCTCCTGTAAATTGATAAGAATTGGATTAGATGAATTCTGAAGTCTCTTTCAGTTCTAAGTCTTTTGAATTTTGAAGGTTAGGAGTCACTGACATTCAAATATGTGGCTGTGGACTTCACCCAGGAGGAGTGGTACCTTTTGGATTATTCTCAGAAAGAGCTGTACAGGAAAGTCATGCTGGAAAACTCCCAGAACCTGCTTTCCCTGGGTAAGTAAAACTTCCTCTGGGAACTTTGAAACTGCTATCAAAGGAAAGTCTTCCTTCCCTAGTGTGCAGGGCTTGAACATTTATAATTATTAAAAAGGCAAAAGTATTGATCTCTCTATAGGGCCCTCCTACTGCCCGGTTTTCCCAATAAAAGATCTTTGCAATTTGTGATAGGAAGTTGAGACATTCCTTTGTTGCTCCTGAAACTGTCTCTTTTCTGTTTTAAGTAGCTTAGGGTTACAAAGCAAACAGTGTTTATAGAATTTCAGACTGCCTGGATGTGAATTTTTGTCTGCAAGATTTCTGAAAACTGTACTTGCAAACTTTTCCTTAAAAATGGGCAGTGAAGGTGTAAGAGGGAGATTTTAGGTATTTTATAAATATATATTTAAAGTGTGGCTGCCAGGAATCAACAATTCAGATTGATTCCATAATTAAAATGGACCCAAGTCAGCATCCAGTTTAAGGTAGTTTATTTTACAATTAGGAAGGTAAGAGATAGGGAAATAGAGAGAGGGAGAGGCTAGTCCAGGTCTGGAGAGGCCTGGAAGGAGAGAGAGGGTTAAAAGGCTAATTAAACTAGATTACAAGCCACAAGACCTTAGAAATCAGAGAGGCTATAAGCCTACTTAAGGCAGAGTTTGGAAATGCCAAGGTAGGCCAAGGAAGTCAGCCTAACTTACCCACGTGACAATTCAGAGTAGAAGCATTCTGAGGTCTCAGCCGAGCACCTTCAGCCCCAAGTTCAAAGCCCGAACTTTTTTTACCAGGTTGTAACCCACATATTTAAAGAAATAGTGTCTCTCCTCATTTCCTGTGGGCCCACCTCTAATTCAAGTGGACCAATGGCAGCTTCTACACTGATTTGGACTGCCCAAAGGGCAGTCCCTTGTTCTTGATTTGATACTTATTGTCATGTGTAATTAACTATCTCCCCTCCCCAACTAAGGGAGGTGGAGATGATATAATCTAGATGCCTAGGGTAAGTAGATTTTTGACTATGAATGGGCTAGAGCTAATTTCATTTACACAATCCCCCCTGATGATCATATTGTGTGCCTAGTCACCCCAAGGGATCATTTTACATAATCATCTTATACCCACAAAGGTTTTCCACATTAATGAGTATACACATTCATCAAATACTAATCTTCGTTTGGTCTGCTTATTGTTGACAAAGGAATTTCTTAGGAGTACAGGGGTACCAAGATGGTGAAGGCCCTCTCATCCCGAGATATAGCTCAAGGTCTATGATAATTAGTCAAGAATGTCTTGAGCTAATTAAGAAAGCCAGGTGTCCTTAAGAAATGATTTGTTACATTAACCAGTCCTTGCCAAGGGTCTGTGGCAGATCTGCAAATATGTCTTTTCTGGCTGCTTTTGCCTCAATGGGCCTAGGATATCCTTATGGACTTGTCATTCCCTCCCCCCCCCCCCTTTTTTAAATCACGAAGCTGTATCTCATGGACAGAGGCCAATAAATTTCTAACACTATTACAGTATATAGAATAAAACATATGCAAAGAGGTTCCATGATTAAATAAATCAGAAAAATAACAACAGGAATATCATGCACTAAAATAAGATTTCCAAAAGGATCAAGAGATTTGAATGCTTTTTTCCATTTTGAAGCAATTTTGACAGCTTCCTATTCATACACAATTTGGACTAGAACTCTAGATTATTAATTTCATGTTGCAAGTGAATAATATCCAATGTACTGTTGTGATGTCCCCAAGCACCTTTGATGTCTCTACAACATTTTACCACTCATAAAAGATATTATATTTCAAAGGTGTAATGCAATATCCTGTCTGATTAAAATGACAAGGGTAAAATGATTCTAGTATGTAAAGCTTCAACCTCTTTTCAAGAGGGGCAGATGATGTGAAAAAATATCATCAGACTTGATGGAGAGGAGGAAGGGAGCAGCTCTGCCTGAGTTCCTCTGCTTTTCTAGTAAAAAAATTGTTTGGGGGGGTGGGGGTGGAGAGACTGCATGTCCACAGAGAGCACTCTGTGTGTCATCTCTGGCACCTGTGCCATAGGTTCACCATCACTGTCTTAGAACTAGTCCTAGGAGCTAAGAGTATAAAGGGGAGGATAATTTATAGTCATTGGCACTAGTAGCTAATTATCAATTATTCAAAAATACATTAAATAATGACTAGTTCCTAGAATTAAGAAGACTTAAATTTAAATCCAGATTCAGACTCTTAATAGCTAATTGACTTGATCCAGACATTTGGCCCTTGTCTGCCTCAGTTTCCTCAACTGAAAAATGTGTATAACAGTGGCACCTGCCTCCTAGGATTGTTGTAAGGATCAAGTGATAATGATATTTGTGGGGCACTTGGAGCAATGCTTGACACATAGCTAATTCTTTTTTTTTTTTTAACATTTATTAATATTCATTTTTAACATGGTTACATGATTCATGCTCCACCTTTCCCCTTCAACCCCCCCCCCCCCCCGCA
>NW_025362676.1:0-2197 GCF_016433145.1 Gracilinanus agilis
CCTCCACACAGCCAATCCCCTCACTCCCTTCTAAGGACAGCTCCTGCGCCCCCTAGGATGTACCTGTTCTTACTTCATCTCCCCAGTTTTTCTCCCTCTCTCCTCTCCCTCTTGAAATCACTGGAATCACTTATTTGACTGTGTCCTGAGCACCTTGTCCCAGAAGAATGCAAGTGCTGGAGGTCAAAGGCCTCCCTGCTGCCCTGGCACTTAGCTCAGAGTCTAGCTTGGAGTCAGCACTCAAGAAATGCTGACTGGAGAAAGGAAGTTGCCAAAAGGTAGTCTTGAGTTCCTCAAGATGGACTCACAGAGAAATTCCTGACCCACATAATCACTGATGCTCCCGACAGGAAGGCTCCTAATAACAGCCATGGTCTATGTCACAGTATCTCCAAATGGAAGCTGTCCAGCTCTGGCCAGATGACCTTCCCCGAGGGAGGGCTGACCAACTGAAGAGACTCTTTGCATTCTTGAGCAGCCAAGATGGGGCAGAAGGTGTAACTTGGCCCTGGGGCAAATTCCATAAGTGCTTTATCTGTGACTGGCAATAATTGGGTAAGACCCCTAAGCATTCCCTGAGAGAGCTTCATGAAGCTGTCCTTGACAGAGGAAGGCCCCAGGTACGATCTGGTAGGCCTCTTACTACAATGTAGGCATCTCCAATCACAATTGAATCAGTTCTTGTCTCCTCTCAGAATCTGTTTGCAGAATCTCTTCCTAAGGTGCCCTCAAGACTGGTCTTGGAGAACGCTGGCATGTGGCGGGGGCAAAGCCTCAGGTTTCCGGTCAAGCTGACAGCGCCGCCCCCTTCCAGTTCTTCTCAAAAGTCAGCTCAGTCACCAGAGGTGGCCATCACTTTGGATGCTCTTGTGTCATTGAGGGCGTCTACCCCACAGGGAGCTGGAGAGAACGATGGCCAGGGAGAAGGAGCAGAGACGCTGGTTCCTCCACAGGGAGGGGCTGCCTCTGGCCCAGCCACCCCTGGACTCCAGAAGAAGAGAGAGGATGATGAGCGGAGCTTCATGACCGCCCTCAAGCCCTGACAGCATGGCGCCTGCCTGAGGGTGGTTTGCCAATTAGAAAAGAACAATTTCCTCCTCTTTCCAAAGGTGAGATGGACGTTTCCCCTCCAAACAAGGACCTCCAGCTGTTGGCTCTTGTGCTAGGTGCTGCCTGGAATTTAAATCGCTTTGCCCTTGACCTTTGAAGTTCTCCCTCCCTGCCAAGGTGTCACTTTTGAATCAGAGAGTTTTCTTTTGCTGAGCATCCATTAATATGACTAAAGACAGATGAGATGACTTTACACAGGGGTCCTAACAAGGTATCTGAATAGCTCTAAGGCATGTTTATTAAGTACCTACTCTATGAAACTTCTGGGCAGCTAGGTGGTGAAGTAGAGTCTTGGGCCAGGAGTCAGGAAGATTCATCCTCCTGACTTCAAATCTGGGCTCTGACACTTACTAACTGTGTGACCCTGGACAAGTCACCTAATCCTGTTTGCCTCAGTTCCTCATTTGTAGAAAGAGCTGGAGAAGAAAATGGAAATGGGGTCACAAACAGCTGGACACAACTGGAATGACTGAATGGCCAAGTGGATTGAGCATTGGGTGTAGAGCTGGGAAAATGAGTTCATGTCCTACGTCACACTTTACCAGCTCTGGGACACCTTCATTTCTGAACTTCAGGTGCCTTAGCTGTAAAACTGGGATAACAATAGCACCCATGTGGGATGGCTCTTGAGAGACTTAATTGTGCTAATACTCAAATCTTTTTCTTTGAAAGCCTTAAAAGTGCCATTTGTGGCATCTCTCCCTGTCCCTCTTGAGATGACTTCTCCCAGTCTTTCCCAATATCACCTACCGGAACCATCTGAAATGGACTTTTGGAAAGTCAAGGGTTTGCCTAGATCTGTGCTCCATTTTCCTCTGCCTTCCTATCGGCGATTATTTCTCACCAAAGTTCCCATCATTCTCTCCTCCCCTGCTCTGAGCCCATTGCTGGTAAAAATCAGACTTGGACTTACACCTTCTTTATGGGGCACTACAACTTTTTTTTTTTTTTAATCCTTACCTTCCTTCTTAGAATCACTACTGTATATTAGTTCTAAGGCAGAAGAGTGATAAGGGCTAGGCAATAGGGGTTAAATGACTTGCCTAGGGTCTGAGGTCAGATTTGAATCCAGGACCTCCCATCTCTA
>NW_025362677.1:0-2145 GCF_016433145.1 Gracilinanus agilis
CTTATACATGATCACACAACTATTAAACAGTAGAGTCAGAACTCAAATCAGTTTTTTTTTTCATTTCAAACACAGCAAAATCTACATTGTATCCTTGCTGTTTGACTAGATATGGCAAATTATCTGGTATATAGCTAGTGCTTACCAAATTATTACTGATTGATTAAGCATTTTTATTGAATGATAAGTTTTATTGAATTTATTGAAATCAAATCAGTCTATGGAATTTGACTCAATTTCTATTGCTTCTTTTAACATTGGTCTTACCCTCCTGTTTTGTAGATAAATTTTAATTCATTTAGGATTCTTTGGAGAAAAAAAAGGAAATTTTGCTTTAGGAAGCCATGTAAAATTATAGTGAAATTTATCATCCCTTCCTTCATTACAATGAGAAAATTTCATGATTCCATTATCACAGGAAATATTTTCTACCAATCCATTGAATATTAATTTAAGTCTAAGGAATTGTCTAAGATATATAGAGACTAAATAAAATGCCCAGGCTCTCATAACTAGGGAAGGGCCAAAGTAATAATTAAACCTTGATTTTCTTGACTCCTAATTCATAATTCTGTGACTTTGCCAAATTACCTCTATGCATAGATGACAATAGAGCTTATTATAATTATCTTCATTTTTGAAAATCAAAATGATATCATAAGTATAGTAGAATACACACCACATTCAGACCTGAAAGAATAATACACTTTAAGCTACAGAGGGGATCATTCCATCCTGTCTAATACTATCTATAATAAATATTGAAGAATAAGTATTGAATGTTTTTGTCATTTTATCTTAAAATGTAAAGTTTATTTTGATGAACTTTCTAAGTTACTTAGGATACAATGATAATGTATAAGAATGTGGGATAATCAGATTTGTCTGAAATTAATATCGGAGTCCACAATACAGAGATCCTATATGCTTTGATTTTGCTTGTCTAAGTGAGCAATATGGCAGATGATCAAAATTTGAGTCAACTCAGACCAAGAGGGAAAAATCAAATGACTTTGTAGTTGACATTGCTCTTTTCTTCAATCATTCTTATAAAATCTACAAATGTATTGATAAACAAAGAAAAGGAATATTCACTATATTAATATAAATCAGAAGGTTAATTGTTTATGTATTCAATTGCCTTTATATATGGCAAAATGATTCTAAGGAATTTGGGATTCTGTTAAGCTTGGACAAATCTCAACTGTACTTCTCAAAGCTGCAACTTCCTCAAGCTATACTTATTTTACTCCTTTTTCATTGCTTTTTGCTCTTTCATAGAAAAGAACAAGGCAAAAAAAGAAACCATATGAAATTTAGCCTCCTAAGCATCCCAATTTCAAAAGTATAAAAGTCAACAAATAATGGCTCCTAGCACTTTCAAGGGAAACAAGGGCAGAGAATAATCTACTCTTCAGCATTATGGAGAAAGAAGTCTACTTATTCATTTATAGTGTCATTGTCAACTGATTAAATTATTTTAGAGAGCAAACTAGTCATAAACAATAACATCATAAAAAGAAATGTATTATTTTACTCAATTATTCTATTATTGTGAATGTCCACAAAGGGTTACCAAAAAACAACAACCATAACAATAACAAAAAAAACACATCAAAGGATTGCTTGTTTTGACATTTTCTACCGCCCATAGCATATAATTGAAAAAAAAATACAAAAAAATTCTAGAACAAATCTAAATATCTAACAATAAGGCAATGTTTAAAAGTATGGCATATTAATATGAATGAATATTGTAAGAATCAAAAGCTGTTTTTATATATTAAAAGAAATCTAGAAAGACATTATAACAAAACAAATTAGAAAAAAGAAGAAAAGAAGAATGAAATACTCATGAACTTAACTGATATGAGTGAAAGCAAATAAACATCAACAAAGACTTCTAATGGCAACATGTTTTTTTAGATAAAAATTTATTTATTTATTTATTTGTTTTAAAATTTAAACATTTATTAATATTCATTTTTAACATAGTTACATGATTCATTCTCCTACTTTCCCCTTCACACCCCAAATTTCCCCCTCAGAATTGTCCTGGGTCATTGTATTGCTGCTGGTACAGAGGTCCATTACATTCAATTTTACCACAGTATATCAGTCTCTGTGTACAATGTTCTTCTGGCT
>NW_025362678.1:0-2658 GCF_016433145.1 Gracilinanus agilis
CTTAAAAAAGTGTGGACAAAATGTTTTGTAAAATGCAAAGGGATATAGAAGTATGAGGTTTTTTAAATTATAAAGAAAATCAAAATTCTCCTACTCTCTCCCTCCTTGCCTAATACATATATTTAAATGGGATAGAAAAGTCTAGTAAATTTTATTCCCAACCATAGATATCACAGAAGTCATACTTGATCTTATAAGCCAGCAAGGAATGTCTTCATTTATCTGTATTATAAAGTAGATGTATTCTAGGTGTATGCCCAAGCACATGCACATACATACACATCCTTGAGAAATCTGCTTCCCTCTAGTCACCCTATTTTACAGTTGTACAGGTCAGTGGGCCAGGTTCCTGACCTCCTTTGGCTTTATTCTGCCTTGTGTGGTGTTATCTAGCTATTGATGTTTTCAATTGAATGAAGGCCTAAGGGCAAAATCCTGCCCTTACTGCTATGCAGCAGGTCTGGGAAAAGCAAAGTCAGTGGTTAAGAGGCAGACAGCAACCTACACATTTCAGTTTTGATCTCAGCCTCAAGAAAATGTAATTTTTTCCCCAGTTTTGTATTCTCTGCTTTATAAAGTCAAATTGCTAAAAGTGCTATTATGCTACTTGTCTTAAGTAAGTAGGTCATATAAAAAATTGAGAAATATATTATAAATTCAGCCAGCACATTTTGTCTAAGGAATTCAGTGTACTCTATAGGCATTATGTCACTGATCCCATGATATAGTGGAAGGAATGATAATATTCCCATTTTGTAAATGGAAAAATGAAGATATCAAGTCCCTAGGAGAGTTGATTCTGGATGTTAGCTCTCCTCATTTCCATTCTTTTTCTCATACCTACTACTTTTTTTTGGTAATATTTTCTTTGAGAAGCAAAACACACTTTTGAACCTTCTGGGTATTATATTCTGTTTGTCCTCAGATGTCATTCATCACTGTACTACAAAAAAGGAAGGTCTTTTTCTAGATGTATGAATTGGAATGGCTTGAAGACAATGGAGACCACCTAGGTAAGCAGAGACAAGTTTAATCTTTCTCACAAGAAAGGGCACATGCCCAAATATGGCTAGTATACCTGGGCAGCAGGTACGCAGTTGCTTATATGGTCCCTAACACAATACCTCTCTCCCAGTTCATCACTGGCTGGTGACCATGGGCTCACAGTCTTGGAGTAAAGTTCTAACCTGTCACAGTCCTCTTCATATGTTTTAATCCTGTTAGGGCAGATGGGATGCTTATTTTGAGAACTCAGGCTAGCTTAAGGTGACATGGTTTTAAGAGATTATGGGCTTCTTAGGAAAATAGAAATTTATGTGCTTATTTCTGCTCCTTTGAGAGAAGTGCATTATTCTGTATATTAGTTCCCTCTCATAAGGAAAATCCATTCATTTTTTGATGTATAGATCATCTAACCATAGGCCAGTGATGGCAAGCCTATGGCAGGTCTGCCAAAAATGACACACAGAGTACTCTCAGTGGGCACACTTGCCACCTTCCTCCCAGAGTTCATTACTAGTATGAGATTCATATTGCAAAGAGGGGATCAAGCTGCAGAGAGGAGTTCAGGCTACATCATGGAATTCCATAGTGCCCCCCAGAACTCTAAGAGAGGGGGCAGTAAATGGCAGTTGGAGCCCTGGTATAAGAAGGCAGGTCTCCCTGTTTGCTGGTCTTGAGTCCTGGGTTGGTTTTAGGGGGCTTAGGTCTTGAATCTGAGAAGAGTGATAATCTGGGTGCCTCTGAGTTGAGCCATTTAGTTCCTGACTGCCAAGCTGCTTTACTTTGGTTAGACATTCAATAACATTACAGTCTACCTTAGTTTAGTTATCTTGATATAGAAGAAGAATATTTATAGGGTTAGAGAGCAGATCATCCATTCAGGATACCTATCCCCCTTTGGGGGGAGGGGCTGCTTTGACATAACTGTTTGAGGGTTTCTCTGACCTTATCAATCCTTATACAACTCCCATCCTTCCCATTCCCACCTATCATTAAACCTTTTATCAACTGGGAGCAGTGCCTAGATATAATATTTTGGGTATATACTCACAACCTCCTCAAGCCAAGTTCTTCCTACTTGTAGCCCAGAAGTTAATCCTAACCTCTGTGCCTGTGAGCTTCAAAGACATAAAGCTTCTCCTATTCTCTCCTGTGGGAAATAATACAGAGAAAGATATAATCATGAGGAGTTTGCCTTTCTCCACTTACCAACTTGGACCAGAAGGTATCAAATCAACCACCATACTGTAACTGACTTTCCAACTGCCTAGTGGGAGGAGGAAAGTGAAGGAGCACTTTGACAAGATCCTGCGTCTCTCTTCCAGCCAAACCTGCTTGGCCACTGACCAAAGGATTAGGGAGATTTGATTGATACAGACCCCTGTAATCTTACAGTTTCCTAAATACAACACTAGAAAGGCAAAGGGATTTGGAGGAGCTACTCCTTTCCCCCTCTCCACCATGCCTGATGACATTTTTTCCCATTATCTGCCCCACAACCCAATGGGAGTGCTTTCTCCCTCCCCTGTGTGAGGTAAGAGGGAGAGGGTATGGCACTTGGTTTCTGGAAGGGGGGAAATGCAGATTCTAAAAGGTTCACCATCACCGACATAGGCTGTTAGAGCTAAGAAGAGACTTATGTCTGAGAGAATCCAA
>NW_025362679.1:0-1260 GCF_016433145.1 Gracilinanus agilis
GAGAGAGAGAGAGAGAGAGAGAGAGAGAGAGAGAGGAGAGGAGACAAGACGAGAAAAGAGGAGAGGAGGAGACAAGACGAGAAAAGAGGAGAGGAGAGGAGAGAAACAACCTAGATTTATAAAAAATATTTTTGCTCAGGATTTGGAAATGTTATATTTGATCATCTGGTGCCAAATAGAGTTTTTCTTTAAGGAACTGTGATGCAAAGATAGGTCTTAAGCAAATGTAAATGAGCTGAATTAAAATTATCATTAGCAATTGGCTTTCAGTTTTAGGAAAATGTCTTTGAACCTTAAACTTAATGATTTGTGTGGACCAGAAAATTTACTAAGTATAAACTGAATGTAAAAAAGACTTCTTTTTGCTGAGTATTATTATGAAAATAGTTTTGATCTTATGGTCCCTCAGAAAGGCTTTGAGGGATACCTTGAGGTTCTTGGTCAGACTTTGAGAACCACCACATGAGATGATCTCTGAGGGCCCTTCAAGCTCCTAATTCTGTGAAATGTAGAACTGGAACAAACAGCATCAAAGGCAGAAGGGAGTTTCGAAAGAGCAAGTGATCTCACTCTAATGTCCTAAAATGTTAGTGGTTACAGAATTTAAGTGACCTGGCCAAAATCACACAGGCAGTAAGGCCACATTTTAACTCAGGTCTTCCTGACTCCAGGCCCAAAGCTCTAGAACAGTGATGGGCAACCTTTTTAAAAGTGGGGGCCAAAGGAAAGGAAATGCTCATCTGTCAGTCTATTTCTAAGGCAACTCTTTCAAAGTTTCATTGTATTGTATCCTACTCATTGTATTTGTCAGATTAGGAATAATGCCAAGCGGTGGAATAGAACATTTCAGCCCCCCTCCCAGTCTGGCCCACGGCCTGTAGTTTGCCCATCACTGGTCTAGGTGGTTCAGTGTTTTAAGAGAATACTCTTTTGCATTCAGAGTTTAATTTCATATTGGAATAATAAATGAGGATGGAAATCCTAAAGCTGAATGAGAGGGCAGCCTATGAAGCAGCTAAGGCAACTGACAAGGTAGACACAGATTGGGGGAACTTTATAGTCCTACCAAGAAAGAATCAGGGTTCTAGAAACAAACTTTGGTGTCAATCATGAGGAAAAAGCTGCTTGCACTTCTTCCAGGCCAGTGCTTCCATATTATCTTTTCTATCTCTCATATTTCCCTATGCAAATATTCCCTTGCAAGCAAAATTTTGTAGTCATTTCTATATATCTAGTATATATATATATATACATATGTAT
>NW_025362680.1:0-2164 GCF_016433145.1 Gracilinanus agilis
GAGAGAGGGAGGAAGAAAGGGAGAAAGGAAGGGAGGAAAAGAGGAAGGGAGGAAGGAAGGAAATGTGATTTTATTAAGTAACTATGTACAAGGCACTGTGATAAGTGCTTTACAAATACTTCATTTGATCCTCACAACTACCCTAGGATATAGGTGTTAGTATCACCCCCATTTTACAGTGGAAGGGACCGCGGCTTAAAGAGGATTAAGTGAAGTGACTTGCCCAAGATCTCCCAGCTAGTATGAGTTGAATAGGATGTGAACTCAGATCTAGTCCTCTATTAACTTTGCTACCTAGTTTCCTCTAAAAAAACATGTAATTCAGTTAAATCAGAATATCTTTCTTGGTGAGCATTAAAATGTTAGATCTCTAAAATAGATTGAAAATATTTTAACTTAAGAGTGAAGTTTGGTGTGCTGTTTTTGTTTTCCTACAAAGCCAACAAAACGTCTGATCTCAACTGATACTTGGTCTAGAGGCTGGACCTTTAGTATTCCCTGCCTGACCCTAAAGGCAAGTTCTCCAACTTCTGGGCTTCTGTCTAGCACTCCAATAAGAATATAGATAGATGAAATCAAATCAAGAGAATGAACCGTTAATCCCAAATTTAAAAGAAAAAAAAAAAAAGCATGTAGCGAGAGTTGAGGCAGCGCCAAACTGCTGCCTTGAAAGGCAGATCTGAGCCGTTTAACTTGCCTAAGCTCATACTGCTTTTCAGAATTTAGAGCAGACATCACAGGAAGTGCTCCTCATATTAATAAGAAGAAAAGGCTCATTAGTGAACAAGGCATTGGTCTCTGCTGGAGCCTAATGGATCTCTTTCTTATAATTACCCAAAGAAGGTATTTGCCATTGACTATCCTCAGATTAAACCCTTCCTGAGCATAGCTCGTTGCCTGGTTTAGGTCATTGTGATCTTGCCAAGTGAATCTGCTTCAGACTGGCATTGCAGTCTGCTGACTGCACGATGAGTGAAAGGGCCAGTGTGGTGCTCGTTTTCCTTCCTTTCCCCTGCTGGAAACATAGGTCTAGAGCTGGAAGAGACCTGTTGGCAACTGGAAAGAGCTAGCAGATGTTCTGTTATCATTATTGCACAGTGAATTCGTTATTTGTATTATCAGACCCCAGTTCCTATATTTCCTGGTTATTTCATTTATTTGTGCCTTAATTCCCTGATCTTTCAAAGAAGGGAGTTGTGTACATGTGGCTGGGAGTAAGGGGAAGGGAAGGCTTAGACAGAAGGAGTGACTTTTCTCATTCATTGGATGCAAATTCCTCTCCCCTCAGAATTAAAAAGTGGAAAGAAATTCCCAAGGTGTGCATCAGAGCCCTCTCTAACCGCGAGTGCCATTCCTAAATGTAAGCAACCAGAAATTCCCCGTTTTTCTGAAATCTCAGAGAACCTCATTGCCGCCCAAGCAAGATTAAGGTAGTGTTTACACAATGGAAAAACACCAGATCAACAGAAGTGGATGTGGTGCTTCAGGCCAAGCGAATGCCCAAATTGGATCAGCAGATCCAGCAGGTCTCATCTATTGTGCAGAAATTGGTCGTAAAGATGGCTTAGGAGGCTGATCCTGCACTGACAGGACCAGAATCTCTGAAGACTGGCTCACAGACGATCTCTTAACTCAGGCAGACAAGTGGGATACCCGATGAGCGGCATCATTCAAATAAGATGGCAGGGTGACTCCGGGCCAAATACCATCAGGGAAACGATAATGTTACTGTTTTTCTGATCAGCCTTCTGGGCACTGGGAAGGAGGAGACTGACTCAATAAAACCTGTTGTGTGCTGTGAGAAAGGCCCCCTAGAGTGAGTCACTTTCATATAAGGACAGCCTAAAAAGATTAGAATTCTTCAGTCTGGAGAGAGAGCTGAAATGGGATATGGGAAAAAGTCTGTAGTGGAATAAAGGCAAGCACAGACTTAATAATAGCTATAATAATAGCAGCTGGCATTTATCTAGCACTTTAAGATTTGCAAAGCAATTCACAAATATTATCTCATTTCATTTTGACAATGACTCTTAGAAGTAGGTGCTGGGGCAGGTAGGTGGCTCGATGAATAGAGATGGGAATGTCTTGGGTTCAAATCTGAACTTAGATACTTCCTAGCTGTGTGACCCTGGGCAAGTCACTTGACTCCAATTGTCTAGCCCTT
>NW_025362681.1:0-1995 GCF_016433145.1 Gracilinanus agilis
TGGAAGGACCTCAGAGGTAATTTGTTCTAATTCTCTCACACTACAGATATAGAGTTTGAGTATTAGAGAAGTTAAGTGACTTGTACAAGGTAATATTCCACAGTAATAAATGTCAAAATTAGTATTTTCACCTAAGTACTCTGACATTAGTCAGTGTTTTTCCCTTACTAAAACACTATGTGTCAGTTATTATTATTACTTCCATCCTCACCATGAACATCATCATCATTATTAATAACTGTTCATCTGATAGCTGACCTGAAGTCATTCTTGTTGTTTGTTGCCAGTCACGTTTGACTCTTTGTTTGACCCTATCTAGGGTTTTCTTGGCAAAGATATTGGAGTGGTTTGTCACTTCCTCTGGCTCCTTTTGCAGATGAGGAAACTGAGGCAAATGAAGTTAAATATTTGCTCAGGGTTACAAAGCTGTCTACTTTTCTCTTTCTGGGTTCAATAGCCCAGATTATAGAAGAGGTATTTTTATTATTTTTCCAAAGTAAACTGCAGCTAATTGCCCTCCTTCTAGATGAAGATTTCTTCAGATCTGGAGATGTTCTAGTTCTTCACCCTTCACCTTCACCTTCAAGGAGTCCTGCTATACTATATTGCTAAATCAGCCAGGATTCCCTTTGCTAGGATCATAATGTTATTAAATACTAGAACTAGAAGGAATGAAATAAGTATTTATTTATTAAGCACCTACTATGTGCCAGATACTTTGCTAAGTGCTTTACAAATATCTCATTCCTGGAAACATTCCTGGAAAGTTGGTATTATTATTTTCATCCCAATTTTGCAGTTAAGGCAACTGAGGCAGAGGTAAGGTGTCTTTCTGAGGTTCATATAACTAGTAAGTGTTGGAGTGTGGATATGAACAACCAGCTTGGTCTGGTCTCTAGCCCAGCACTCTATCCATTGCTCCACCTAGCTACCTCTGTAGATGAGTCCACAAAGACCAAGTAGTTTAACCATATTTTAATAATAGCTGATGTTTCCATAGTTCTTTCATGTTTGAAGACCCTTTCCATGTATTATCTCATTTGATCCTAGCAGCAACCCTGTGAGGAAGAAATTGCACACCAGAGAGTTTTGCCCAAGATCTCTATCCTGACTAACAAAGCAGGGATTCAGTCTTAGGACCCCTGACTCCCATGTGCCTCCTCCCATCCCTCGGATTTTTCTGTTTGTTTCCTTCTCTTGCCTCTCTATGCTCCAATGCCTTCATTTGTTCCCAAGGAAGGAGTGGAGATGGGGAGTTGGGAAACAACTCCTGAGGGATAGTAATTAGTGTTTTATCTCTTCTCTCCACCCCCCTTTTTACCCCCTAAACCAGTGAGAGAAACCAGCTTCACTTATCAATTCATCCTTTAAAACACGGATTAAGCAGGCAGGAAGAGATGAGTATCTGTAATTGGCAGCAGCAAAGAGCAATGGAGCCACTTACATTTCCCTTAGCAGGATTCCTGGTGCCCTTTGACATAGACAGATCATTCCATAGAGGAGAACCAGGGGCTCCCAAGGGGCTTCACCCCTACCCAGTCAAGGCCAAATCTGGTGGGGATAAAAAAAAGGTTTTCTTTGGAACTCCCTCTCCAGGCCTCACTGAAGGTTGGGGGTGGGGGTATTAGAGCACCAAGGAAGGGAAGACATAGCTATTAGCTACTCTGACTAGCACTCCCTTGATCAAATAAACTAACCGCACTATTTACTCCGTAAACTGGGACGGAGGCAGGAACGCTGAGGGGGGTTCATAACAAGGGCTGTTAATATTTATGGCTGACATACTCAGCAGGCTTCTCACCACTGTAATGATAATAGCTAGCATGCAGAGCTACCAGGATCTCAGGGGAAGAAGAATGGGAAGGAGGAGGAGAAGGAAGGAGAGGAAGAAGAGCAGGAGGAAGAGGATGGAGAGGAAGTATAGAAATGGGTGATGGAAGGAAAAGAGGAGAAGTATGGGGCAACTGAGAGCCAGTCCTGGAGACCAGAAGTTCT
>NW_025362682.1:0-6491 GCF_016433145.1 Gracilinanus agilis
CACATAACAAAGGGATATCAAGAGGACTAAATGAAATCCTGTATTTAAAAGTGCTTTGAAAATTATCAAATACAATTTAATAGGATTAATTTCAAAACACCTATTAGCATATTCTTTACTTTTCCCGATTATTTTTTTTCTTGTATTGACTTTTTCTAAATGGTTTTATTTAGTGCTGATCCAGATTACTGTCTCGGTTTTTTGTTTGGTCTTTTCCCACTGGTTATCATTAATTTCCTATTTATTGATCTTTGATCTGCCAAATTTCAGAGTGTTTCAATTGATTTCATTTTTTAAGCACACAAGAACAGGATTATTTGTTGTCATCAAGATGATGAGTACATTAATCATTTTCTTTTAAAAAAAGTTTTTTAACAAGTTGTTAAGGCACCACAGAGACAGTGCACAACAGCCTAGCTAAGACTAACCAAAAAGGACTTCCTATTTCTATTTCTAGCCTGAGTTTCTTAACCTTAATTTGAAACATTTTCTATGGGAACAAATATCCTTTGGCACGAGAAGGATGTTGCCAAGTGTTTGTTTCTTCTTGAATGCTTGATGTTGTACCAGGTCAGTAGATAATTTGTCCCTCCTTCCTGACACACTAGTTTGAGAGAATAAAATATGAAAGACAAAGCTAGCTTTTCAGGTCTTATAATTGCTATGGCCTCTTGACGACAAGCACCACACACATGCACACAAACATTGTACTTACTCACAAATTTTCAGTTCCTACCCTATACTTATACAACATCTTCTGTCTCGATTTCAAGGAGAACTGCAAACAGCTGTTATTATCGCTTTTTTTGCAGATGGAGAAACTGAAACTCAGAGTGGTTAAGGTAGTTGCTCAATGTCTGGCAATGAATCAGTGGAAAGGAAAAGGATCTTGGAATTTCTTTGAAGAATCAGAAATGTCACAGTTTTAGGATCACAGTTTAAAGGGACATCTTTTCCTTCTGCCACAGCTGTGCATGTGGAGGCACTCAGTACCTTTTACTTGCTGAAGATGGGAACAAATGGGATTCTTTGTTCTTTTGTATCTCAGCATCACTGTCTCTGTTGAAGAAATAAAAGCAATATTGGGTGCCCTCAGAGAGCTTTGAAGACTTAGCGTATAAGTCGTGCTTTCAAATCCTGAAATCCTACATGAAAGTGACGCTGTCACTCTTTCCACAGCTCAAACCACTAGACTGTGTTTATTTTCTTGTGTGGAAAAAAACCATATATACACATAAATACATATGTAAAACATTTATGCACACATTGTTTAAATGTATGTATGTATCTGCATATAGAGGGACTTACTATATACACATTCACATACTATACAAACACATACATGCACAAACACACATGCATGTACATATATAAGACGTGTATATACACATATCAACTTATAGACACGTATATCTAGATATACAACATACATCTATATGTGTATAAATCTATATAAATACATTATAAAACATACACTACATACACACAGAAATAGAGGGATAAATATTTTAGTTATCCAAACTCTTATTTTTATGTTCAAGAAAGTTTTTAGCAAAATATCCGTTTTTATTATAGCACCCTTGATTAAATGACCGTTTTTATGGCTTCAGAAACATCCCTCTGCTTTGTTTATAGTTTACATAGATTTTTTATATACATAAAAGATGGGGTAGGCCTTAGCCCTCCACCCATACAAGGGGACTGATTCTGTTCCCTATTAAAGGGAAAGAGAACCTGGTTATGTAGTTACTGAAAAAGGCAAAAAAAAATCCATACATACTTCTACTCTGAGGAAGAAGTCTTTTGCCCATAACTTCTCCACTCATGCCTTTCTTCTAAATTTCCAAGCTCCATTATTTCAGCAGTAACTAGAGACCATTTCTATATTTAGCTTGAAGAGGAAAAAGATGAGGAAAAAACCCTAGCATAGAGCATGTGCTGAGTGGAGGAAAGATGGTCCACCCCTTTGCCTACAGGCAGCTCGGAGCAGCAGTGAATAGAGTAATGAGGCTGGGATTATAAGAGTTGATTTCAAATCCAGCCTCAGACACTTGCTAGCTGTGTCACCTTGGAGTAGTCACCTAACTTCTTTATGCCTGTTTCCTTAATATAAATAATAGATAATAGGTAAATTTTAAAAATTGGTAAAAATAGAGGGAAAAATGGTACCTTTTAAAGGATTTTTACAAAAAAAGCAGAAAATTGGTGGGGGAGTACTTAACACAATGTCTCACATCTAGTATGTGCTGAATAGATGCTTATTCCCTTCTGTTCCCCACCTCCAACTCTTAGAAAATTTTAGGAACTAACTCTCAATGTGAATTATAGCACCCCCTTTTTTCCTCCACAATTTGGTATAGCCACTGTGTCTGTTGCTTGCTTTAGTCACTGCATATCTAGCTGAAGTTCTAGTGATGTTCTGATTTTCAGGGACAGCAAATTGGAACTCACTCAGACATTTAATCCATATTTTGAATTCACTGATTGATACTGACTAAGAGGAAAGCTCTGTTTCATCCTTCAGTCTGATTTATTGTTAAGAACTCCCTTTACTTTTAAGCAACTCTTACCCGTTAACCTTCAATCTTCTTCACATCATATTGAGACTACCAGTATTGTGGTGCAAAAGGTGCAAATCAACCCTGCAAAGCCTTACTGCAGAATTTCTGACAGTTGAAAAGGGTTTAGAACCCTGACTAGAGACAGTTGATCCTGGAGTCTAGGTCAGAGCAGGAGGGTCAATTGAGCTCGGACTTTGGAATGAAAACCTGGCCTTGATTCTGCAGCTTTTCTCTTAAGATTTGTAGCTTAGCTAATTCCTCTGGATCTCCCTGACCTTCCCTATCCCAATCACCATTTCCTTTTCTAATTTCCTGTGGGTTTTTGGGAGCAGGGTGGTTCTGGGTGGTAGCATTCAAACTTTGTAGACTTAGTTTCCCCTTACCCTTGATACAAATTATCTCCTAAATCATTGTATGCAATTTTCCTAACCTTAAAGGCAACAAAACCTCTGGGGACTGAGTGAGGCAGGTCCTGTCTCAGTCTCTCATTCCTGTGTCCCTCCCCCTCCTGAAGCTTCTCCCTAGGTGGTTGTTAGAGATACCTTGTACCCCTCTGTCCTTTACAATCAACCCTGAAACTCAACAAACCCTGTTGTCATTTAATCAAACCTTTGGCTAAATCATTGGTTGAATGATAAAAGAGGGAGAAGGAGAGAGAAAGGAATAGTATTGAGTTCAAATCTAGCCTTAGATACATACTAGCCATATGACCCTGGGAAAGTCACATAATCCCTCTTTGCCTCCATTCCTGAACTGTTAAATAGGCATAATATGTATACCTACTTCCCAGTGGTGTTGTAAGGATCAAAATTAAATAATACTTATCAAGCACTTAGTACACCATCTGGCATGCATTAAATACTATATAAATATTAGTTTTTATTATTTTTATATCATTCGCATCACATCATTTCATATCATCATTAACATCCTCCTCAACATTATCATTATCATAATAACATAGAAATCATGATTTCTAACTACATTTTTAAAATAAAGAAGATAAGTTGTATAATGGTTCTCTCAAGGTTAAATGAGGAAGCAAAATCACACAGGTCCTCTGACTTGAAATCCATGTTTTTTTCACTGTGCCCATCTCTTCCAGATGTCACAGTTTATAAGGACAATGACAATCTGTTCTATAACAGAGAAGGGTAATCAGTACAGTAAATGAAGTGAAAAGAGCATTGTTCTCAAAGCCACAAGAATTGAATTCAAGTCCTGACTCAGTGATATTAGCCATTTTATATTAGATAAGTCATTTAACCTTTCTCATCTATCTATAAAATGATGATAATAATAATGTCCATTTCTTTGGATTTGGGGGGTGGAAATAATTTTCTAAATATTTGTTATTCAAATCAGTGCTTTTTCTTACTACTACTATTAATGTAATAATAAATTTATGAGGAGTAGTATGGTATGGTGGAAAGTAACCTGAACTTGGATTCATAAAACGTAAATTTGAACCTTGGTTTTGTCATAAGTTGCGTGATCTTGGGTGCTCTGGGTCTCAGAATGTTTATCTGAAATATGGATGATTGAATGAGGCTATGTTTGTGGTGTCTTCCAGATGTAAAACTTTTATCGGGTGGTTGAAGAAACTCTTTACATTTAATGTGGAGAATTAAAGATTCCTATCTTTAAATATTGAAGAGCTATCAAGAGAAAGTAAAAAGGGTCCTTTTATTTTGGGGGGAGTGGGCTTTGGGTATAGATGGGAGAATGACCAAACAACAGAAGTTACCAAGAAAAGAAGGAAACAGACATTTATTTTGTTCCCACTATCTGTCAGAGAGTGTGATAAGAATTTTACAAATATTTATCTCATTGATGTTCAAAATAACTCTGGGTGGTAGGTGCTATTTTTAGCCTCATTTTACAATGGAATAAACTTAGGCAAACAGAGGATCAGTGACTTTTCCAGTCATACAGCTAGTAAATATATCTGACACCAAATATCTGACACCTTAATTAAACTCAGTTCTTCCTGATAACTAACCATTTTACCAACTAGCTGCTGTTGCCATCAGTACTGCTATAATGGTTTTACCTGAAAACAAGTACATTTAATAACTGGATCTCGGGCACCATTCTCTATATGATGCTCAGTGCAGTCTTTGTTTCTCTTTCACTTTTGATCTGAGAGATTTTGATTTTTCACTAGTGGATTTTATCTTTTTTCCTCACAGAAATGAGTATTTTCTACCCTGTTCAGGAAACTGCTCATATATAGAAGGGACAGTCTAATGCACTAAATTCAATGATCTGGATACATTCATAATTAACACTACTGAGAACATGATTTCTTCTCTTCAATGGATTAGATTTATTTAGCTTGTTTATTATAATACAATTACCAATGGGAAGACATTAGAGGGAAATACATTTTTTTCAATTTTCAATTCTTAAGAGACCTATCCAAAAATAAAATTGATTCTATTTTATGCTGATGAGTTCTTAATCATTGGTGATATTCAATTAGAACCTATATTGCCCCTTTGGGGGGGTAGGGAGGAGGACAATATTGTATGAGGGGTTTATGTTTCAGACAAAGATTCAAATGTTGGTTTTATCTAACTCTAAGAATCTGAGACTATCGTCCAAAAGTATATGACTATACATACTAAAGGAGCTCACCAAAGACATTAACTAAATGAAAACACCAAACTAAAGAAACCCAAAATGTAAAGGAGCTCCTTATGTGTGCCCCCAGGACTTCGTCCTTCAATTATTGAGGTCAAGATCTATAGGAAGTGTTGACAGTTTGGTCTGTAATTAAAAGAAAGATACTTACAAGAACCCATTCATATCCTTTATGATATCCCCTGGGATCATTTAACTGACTAATTTGGACAGCCTAGACGACAAATGAGGACCTGGTCTCCTCTCCTTATACAACTCTGTAAACATAATCCCAAATTGATTGGCCTCTAATACATCAGAACTGAATGAAAAATTAATTAGATTGGCTACAATCCTAAAGTGAGCACTTTACTGCTCTGTTGTTTGGTCCATTTGATCCTTTTATTTTTGATCTATTGATAAAGCAGCCCTTAAAGGCAAAAAAAAAAAATAGCAGAAGGTTAGCAGTAGGTATCAAATGAATCCAGATAAATTGTGGAAAACTGAGTAGGGTCCCTTTAAAGTGTAGGATTGAAAGTGAGACACTTAATGCTAATTGTACTCTGACCATGAAATGTAAAATAAGAATTCTATTCTCATCTACTAAATTTATGATGATGTTTTCTTCATTATTTTCAACAACTTTTACTTGAATAAATTTCTAAAATCAGGGTAGAACAGAAGAATCTGTTTTTATCCCAGTGCATCTAGAAATGACCATTTCACAATAAACTAATTTTTAAAGTGGCATCTTGGTGATAGTTATGTATTCCTTCAGGGGCCTTTGAAATCATCAAATTCAACTCATTCATTTTATAGATGATGAAACTGAAGGTCAAAGAGATTAAAAGACTTGCTGAAAGTCTTGAAGCTCATTAATAGCAGGACTGGGACTCGAAATATAGGCTGTTGGACTCAAAACCAGTGTTCTACATTATTCTTAAAAGCTACAATGGCCCTTGTAAATAAATATCTGTCTAGCAAGAATATGAGATTAATTTAATTGAAGCTAGAATATTTCCCCATTGTTTCATATGGTTTATTTCAGTTAAGCAAATGATTTTTTTTACTCAGTAATAAATGATAATAATTGCACCTCTCATTCTTTACACAAAGAATATATCTACATGATATTAAATATCTGCATATAAAGTGAAAAAATAAGTCATCTTGGGGAAAATAGGGATGTAATTTTGTTAGTAATTTATTTTAATATTTTAAATCAATATTTATTAATACATTAATCCATAGTTCTTTTCTCTATTTTGGCCTTCTCTTATTTCAATATTAATTAGAACTAGATGT
>NW_025362683.1:0-2809 GCF_016433145.1 Gracilinanus agilis
TATGACATTTATTTTATATAAATTTATAAATATCTATATAAAGTATTTCTAAAATGTATATTTTATGTAAATGTATAATTTTATGAATATATAAATATGTATATAAATATTTATAAAGTTTTAAAAATACTGTACTTTATAGGTGCTTAATAAAGATTGTCTTTCTCTTCCCTTTCTCCTCACTGTTTTTCACACCAGACATTGCATCTTCTACCTCTGTGGTTTGGTTCTTCTATCTCCCATGTCTGGCATGCTCTCCTTCTTCATTTCTGCCTCTTAGAATCCCTAGTTTTAATCAAGGCTAAGCCCAAGAACCCTCCTTCTACATGAGGCTTCTTGACTCATAGGGACTTACCCCATCCAAATTACTTGGTAACTACTTCGTATATATTTCTATACGTACATGTTGTTTCTGCTCAAGGGAATGTAAATTCCTGGCAGGAGGGGATTATTTTATTTTTTGTCTTTGAATGCCCAGAGACAAGCTCATAGTAGGCACTTACTGAATGTTTTTGTTGATTGCTCTCAACAGTGCAAGCATTACTTCCATTTTTCAGATGAGATGACTGAGGCTCTGATAGGTTAAGAGTTTTGCCCCTGGTTACACAGCTCATAAATGTCCAAAGTAGGATTCATACTTGGGTCTCCTGATTGCAAATCCAGTGTTTTTAGTCAACAAATCATAAGAACAAGGATTTCTTTATTAAGCGCTGTTAGGTTCTGTGCAAAGGCCTGGGGAAGCAAAGAAAGACAGAAGGAATCCCTGCCCTCCAGAGTTTGCAGTCAAATGGCAGATACAACATGCAAATAGCTCTGTACCAACAAAATATATGTAGGGTCACTTGGAAATGAATAACCCGGGAAAGGCATTAGCATTAAGCAGAACTAGGATAAATTTTCTCACAGAAGGAGCATTTTAGGTGAGACTTTGAGGGAGCCAGTAGGAGGAAACAGGGAGAGAGAACATTCCAGGCATGGTCACAGCCAGTGAAAAAAACACTGAATTGGGACACAATGTCTTGTGCAAGAAATAGCAAAAAGGTATTTATTCTTTCCTCTATGGAAAGGGTTGTCTAGCCAATGTAGAACAAGCTAAGAATAATTCTCTGGGCTAGTTGAGAGCCTGAGACCAAAAGAGCTTCTAAGCCTAAATAATACGTTTTTTAAAATAATACTTTGTTTTCCCCCAATTTTGTGTATAAAACAATTTTTTAAACATTCGTTTAATTTTTTTTTAATTCCAAGTTCTCTCCCTGCTTCCCACCCTCCTTCCATTACTCTCTCCCACTTCTCCAGGCTCCCTGAGAGGTGAAACATCCCAGTGAGAAAGTGAAAGGACTCCTGACTACAATCATTAGTTAGATTTGCTCAAGCCCCCATTTTTTCTAGGGGTTTCTGATATATAATGATAATACTTAAAGACTGTAAATTAAGTTGGAGATAAAGGGATCAGCAACTGAATTACGATTGGCCTGTTCCAATTGAACCTGGACCAGGAATAGTCTTAGTGACTTTTTTTAGATAAAACTAGTGTGATTGGTCCATGTCCCTAGGAGTCTGTAGACCCACTTGGAGAATTTACTGTCATCTCACTCCCCTGAGCTATGGTGGTTTTTGAGCACTAAAAGCCAGCTTGGCCTGTATCTGGAGGGCTCCTTTCATTAGAAGAAGAGCTCCCGCATGTATGCTGTTCTGTGAGAAGATAATAAACATAACGCCTATACTTACCCCTCTAGTTCTCGGTGCCTCTTTCTCACTCAGTTTGACTCTGGTCCACGGGGCCAGATACCCAGGAAGATAGTGGGTTGACATGTCTAAGGTAGTAGGTTGATACTCCATAATAATTTGATAGTAATTAGATTAAGTAGATTATGTCAGAAAAGAAAACCATGCAAAAGAAGCAACAGACTGATTGGAGTTTGAACAGGGTAATCCAAAGGAAACCTGGCCCGTCTCTCTAAATATGATCCTGTAAACTACTTTAGGCTCTTGATGTTCAAGGGGATTTCAGTGCATTTGGGAGATGAGGATCTAGCCTGGGACTGTGTCAGTCAGAGCTAGCATTGATTAAGTCAGTGATTCCCAAAGTGGGCGCCACCGCCCCCTGGTGGGTGCTGCAGAGATCCAGGGAGGCGGTGATGGCCACAGGTGCATTTATCTTTCCTATTAATTGCTATTAAATTTTTTTAAAAATTAATTTCCAGGGGGAATAAGTAATATTTTTTCTGGAAAGGGGACAATAGGCCAAAAAAGTTTGGGAACCACTGGATTAAGTATTTACTATGTGCCAGTCACTGTGCTAAGTGCTGGAAATAAAAAGAAAGATAAAAGACAGTGCTTGGTCTCTGGGAGATTACAGTTTAATAATATCTCCCTACAATGGGGAATCTTTCTTGATTATCTTTGAATCATGATAGAGAAGGTTTCAGAAAGAAAGAAAAAAGGATAGTTAAGGCCAGTTAGAGCATCAGAGGGTGTTTTAGAGATCATCAAACTAAATTACCTTATTTTCCAGTGGAGGAAATTGAGGCCCACTATAGTGAAATGAATTGAACAGAAGTGATTTGGGGTTTGCCTCTAGCCATTCCCTCCCTCCTACTATCTTGGAGGGTGGCACAATGAATAGAGTGCCAGACCTTAAGTTAAGAAGACCTGAGTTCAAATCCACCTGCATATACTTACTAGCTATGTGACCCTGGGCAAATCACTTAACCCTGTTTGCTTCAGTTTCCTCATCTGTAAAATGCTCTGCAGAAGAGAATGGCAAACTATTCCAATCTCTTGGCCAAGAAAACCTTGAATGGGGTCA
>NW_025362684.1:0-1321 GCF_016433145.1 Gracilinanus agilis
ACTTTTCCACTTAATAAATAAATTTATTTTTTCTATATACTAATTATATATATATATGTATACATATATTTATATATATCAAATATATGCCAATTAAATATACCAATTAAATAAGTATTTCACTCATAGGAAATAAGAAAGAAATATGCATATATTTAGGAAGTGTTGAAACTGAACCAAAAATTGTCCCCATACTAAGCCCTTTAAATATGGAAAAGGACGATTACCTTTTCCTTAAATTATGTATTAGAGGGTAAGTTTCAAATGAGATACATTTGTGGTCAGTGTTGCATGTTAATTCCAGTGGTCTAAAATCAGGTTTTCTAAGCTTATTGATTTTTCCATTTGTTCCTGTGAAAATAGTAAACACAGTTAGCCTTTCTTAACATACTGAATATCATTAAGACATGTTACATATATACTGTATTCACAGCATTGTCTTATTTTTAATGGAGAACAACAGGGTTTTGCACTTCTCTCTGAAGGAAAGAAAAAACCTTAGACTTGGATACAGTTTACCTGCCTAAGAATTAATGAAAAACATTTTATTTCCCTGGACAGGTACTGAGTGCTGAGCACTCAAGATGTAAATACAATAGAAAGATAAACACAGTCATTCAGGTGCTTATATTTTATATTATTTATTATAAAAATACATCAAATTAAAGAATATTTTGGACTGAGGATTCAAAGGGATAAAGAGTAGAAAAATTGAATATTTGACTGATTAACCCTCTCCAGAAGCAATAATATTAGTGAGATTTCTTTACATACATTCTATCATTTCTAATAAATCTTTTTGTAATGTATCTATGTCTATTGTAACATTGTAATATACCCAAATCAAGTTAGCAAGCATTTATTTTATTTACACATTTAATAAAATTTCTCAACTTATATGCATTAATTCCTTACTATCTTCTAGACAAAGTGCTAAGCACTATGGATACAAAGAAATACCAAAGATCTTGCAATCTAATAGCAAATAAATATATACAAACAAGGTCTATCCAGGAAAATTAGGACATAATTAACAGAAAGATAGTACTAGAATAAAGACAGATTAAGAAAAGCTTAACGTATTATGTGAAATTTTATTTGGAACTCGAAAGAAACTAGAGAAGCCAGAAATTGGAGCTTTCCAGGCCCAGAAAGTATCTTGAGATTTAAGTTATTGCATCTTGTTCTGACCAATGTCCCTCAATCTAGGAATATGTGTTTGATGGAGTAGGAGTATGAGTTGTAAAGAGACTAAAAGAAGGGTTATGATGACTTTGAACACCAAATAGAAGATTTTTTATTATTTGATCTTAGATATGAT
>NW_025362685.1:0-3486 GCF_016433145.1 Gracilinanus agilis
CCATCTTAGAATCATTACTATGTATTGGTTCTGAGGTAGAAGAGTGGTAAGAGCTAGGCAATGGGAGTTAAATGACTTGTCCAGAGTCACACATAGAAGTATCTGAGGTCAGATTTGAATCTAGAACCTGCCATCTCTGAGTCTGGTTCTCTATCTGTTGAGCCACCCAGCTGCCCTCCTGACAATTGTTTTCTGACATTTCTCAATGCAGATTCTCCCCCTCCCTTCCCCCCACCTCAAGGTGGTAAATAATCTGATATATGTTACACTAGTGAGAGGGTCAAGTGAGATAATAACTGCCAAAAGCTTAGCCTGGAACTCCTATATAAGTTGTTGTTATTACTATTAATGAAACAACTAATGCCCAGAGAAGGGAAATGACTTGTACAGGATCCCATAGCAAGTATCCTCCCCATTTCTCAGAGGAAGAAACTGAGACCCAGCCAGATGGAACAACTTCCACAAGGCCAGCCAAGGAGGAAGCAGCAGATCCAAGACTAGGTTTGGTTCTTTCCTGTTTCCCAGCTCTCTGGAAATCAGAACATTGGGGTTCACCAGCAACCTGACCCCCAAGAGAGGAAAACCAAAGGAGGAATTTATTTCCACGCTGAGTCAGTTGGGGGCTGGGAGAAGACCAGAGACTAAATATATATTGTTGAGAGTTCCCATTTGCACAGCCCTTTTAAGCCGTTAAAGCTTGCTGAGCACTTTATAGACATCCTCTAACTTGAGCCTCACACCAAATCTGTGAGGTAGGTGCTATTATTATTCCCATTTTACAGATGAGGAAACGGAGGAGTCTGTGGCAGGATTGGAACCCTGGACTTCTTGGTTCTGAAGTGCACAGACTTGATGGAAGCTGCCTTCAGGCAGAAGAACCTTCTCCACATCCCACCTCCAGGCCTTTTTCTGGAGACAGAATTCTCTGGGCTGCCCCCTGGTCAGGCTGGCCCCTGGTCTGACTTGCCCAGCCTCTCTGGGCCTGCTCAGAGGCTTCTGCTTACCTTATGTCTCCCTGGGCACAGGCCGACAGGCAGGGACGTGGACCAAGAGGGACATTGTGTGCTCGCCAGGGAGGGTTCAATGGCTTCATTGTTCCCCCAGCAGCTTCTCAGAACTCTGTGGGGCAGCCCTGAGCTGGGCTGGGCTGCCCAGTGTCCGCAGGCCCCTAAGGAAGGGCCGCTCATGCCCTGGGAGGACTCCTGGACCGCAGAAGCCAGGGCAAGCAGATAGTCAGCCTGGCCAGAGAGCCAAAGTTCCCGGCCACTCCCTGGCTTGTTTATTCTTTCTTGTGGCCGATGTCAGGGCTGGGGTTCAGATTCTGGGGTTCTGGGACAGCCAGGGAGGTGGGGGGAGGCCCCTTCCTCTCCACCTCCTGATTTCTCCCAGGCCCTTCATGAACCTAGTTCTGGGTCAGTTTGGCGCTGGGACCCTTCCTTCCAGGGCCCTCCATTCATTTGTCAACCAACGCTTTAGAAAAGAAACACCCTCCCTTCCATCCTAGACTCAGGACTGGGTATTGGTTCTAAGACAGAAAAGTGAAGAACGTTAGGGAACTGGATATGGCAACCCAGCTGTGTGACCCTGGATGAGTCACTTCACTCTGTTGGCCTCAGTTTCCTCATCTGTAAAATAAGCTGGAGAAGGAAATGGCCAGCCACTTCAGTCTGTCTGCCAAGAAAACCCCAGATGGGGCTGCCCGCCTGAAACGACGGAACCACAACGACTTCTCAGCTTGGTCCTTGGCTTGGCCCTCAGGATGCTGGGAGAAGAGAGCTGGCCATGCGCAGAGGCTGCTGGGGAAGGAGGGAAGGAGCTGGGATGGAGAACGGGGAAGGGGGGAGAGGAGGGACCTCAGAGTCCTTCCTTCTGAGAGAAGAAAATGGCACCGCAGGAAGGGACAGAGCGGGGCATGTCCTGCGGCTGCCGGGGGAGGGAGGGCTTTGGGGCGGCCGGACGGTCTCCGAGATCTCCACCTCGGGTTGGGCGGTCCCCGGGCCAGCGGAGCCTCGGGAGGGAGGGCGAGGCCCAGGCTTCTCCGACCCAGGGACCGTCTGTCCCAGGGGCTGAGTCAGGGCCTGAGTCATGTGTGGATTGGGGCGGCGTGACTCTGGCCGCTTCTGGCTTCAGGCTCCGTCCCCCGTCCTTCCCCCCTGACCGAGGCACCCAGACGCTCCGTGCTGCCCTCACCGGTTCATCCTGGCTCGGGCCCAGGGGCGCCTGGCACTGGACAAAGCGCCGAGGGAGTGTCTCTGTCCTGCCTAGCTGCGTTTCTAGATGAGAAAGTGCTAAAAAAAAGTGGGACGGGAAGAGAGACAATTGACAAGGAGCTGATTTCTCTTTAAAAATGAGCTGCCCTGGGGCAGTGGATGGAGAGTCCTGGGAGGTCCTGAGTTCCAATTTGACCTCAGACACTTCCTTAGCGGGGTGACCCTGGGCCAGTCACTGACCCCATTCCCCACCCCTTTCCTAGCCCTTGCCACTCTTCTGCCTTGGAACCGATACACAGTATTGATTCTAAGGCGGAAGGTGAGGGGTTAAAAGAAAACCCAGAAACCGGTTCTGCTTCCTCCCTGGTGTTCCCCCGGGCCGCCAAGACCCAGTGGTGCGCCCCAAGGCCACCCGGGCCATGAGGAAGGGGGTGGCCGAGGAGACTATCGCATTTACGCGGGGGCTGCCCTCCCCCAGGCCCTATTCAGTAGTTGGAGGGCGCCTCCATCCCCCAACTTCACCAGGGTTTCTGCCACCAGCCCTTGGGGAGAACCACGAGGACAGTAACCGGCACCAGAAACAGGGGCAACAACAATCACAGCGTTGTCAAGACGGAAATATTCTCCACGGATGAGGGTGCACCAAAGGGGTGCCAGCCAGAGCGGCGGATGGGGCGGGGACGGGACTTCCCGACTTCCCGACTCCGAGACGGGGACTCGCAGAGACCTTGAAGGCCAGTGAACTAGGCTCTGCCGAGACCATCTACGGTGTAAATATGCGGTGACTCCCAAGAGTCAGAAGAAAGGATGAGACAGCCTAGAGCGGCCCTGCTCAAAACTGGCACTGAGCCGCCTGACACGGGGCAGGGGAGCTGGGGGTGTTCCTTGGTGCTCTGGGACCACAAGAAGCATCAGAGGAGCTCAGAGCAAAGATGCAGTGCAGGTAGTGCTTATGGCGAAAGCAGGCAAAGAATAATAATAGCTTGCATTTATGCAGAGCTTTAATGTTTGCAAAGCACTTTACAGATTGATATTATCTCTTGGGATCCTTCCAACAACTCTGGGAGGTAGGTGCTATTATCTTTCCCATTTTACTGATGAGGAAACTGAGGCTAGGAGAAATAAGCACCAGAAAGACCAGGCATGTCATTTGAGGCAAATATATATCTATATCTATATCTATATCTATATCTATATCTATATCTATATCTATATCTATATCTATATCTATCTATCTATCTATCTATCTATCTATCTATCTATCTATCTATCTATC
>NW_025362686.1:0-1289 GCF_016433145.1 Gracilinanus agilis
ACCCTGTTATATCCTAGACTGTATGTCACATACCAGGGACAGGTGGTGGAAATGGGAAAGAAAGAAGTAAACTGGACTTAAATCTCAACATAAACCCATGCTCTGCCACTCACTAGATGTAGGATTTTAGACAATTTCCATAATATCTCTAGACCTCACTTTTCTTACCTATAAACTAGATGATCCCTATGGTTCTTTAAAAAAAAATATATTATTCTTTTGAGTTCCCCAAGGATTGAAAGGTAGCTGCCACTAATAGGGTTATGCTACTCAGAAACTTTGATTTTTTATTTGGTCTGTTTCTGATCTGAGCTGGTTCCCCTTCTTTAGACAGCCTGACAGTCAGAAGCTCACTATATTCATGCCAGACTTCTTGTGGACACCCTATTGGGATATACTAATGAAGCTTAAGCAATCCACAAACCTCAAGCTAACTCTAAGCATGGATCATTACACTTAACTCTGGTTCTTTTATTTATTTTTTTTTAGCTGTGAAGATCTCTAAGTCTATTTATAAGGCAAAATGCAATTCAAAGTCTGACTAGCTACCTTCACAATCACAATTCTATCAAATTCTTTGATATCAAATTGCAAAGAAAATGACTTTACTGGAAAAAAGAAGGTAAAGGGTGAGGTGGAGTAAGGAAAATCAGAAAAAATAAGGAGTGACCAAGAGCAAAGGACCCTGAGAACTAGCTCATCCTAACCACCATGAGGCTCATCCTGCTCCAAATTAGTTAAAAGGAATAAAACGCAGATCTTCTAGAATTGTTGTTTGGTATAAATGTTTGCTGAGTTGGATTGGACGTCAACATAGAGTGGAAACTGGAAAGATAGGGTGTTTATTCAAAAAAGATAACTAGGGTGGGGAACAAGTTGGACTTGTGACAGAACTAGGTGTTCTGGTTTCAAAATATCATGTTGAAAACAATTTAGGAGGGAGATGACTCTCATTTGGCATGGACCCAAGTTTAAAAGTAGGAGAAATTGTCATGGGAAGAATAACACAGGAGTTTTGTTTTGGTTTTGATATGTCTTTAGACAAAGTGGTGACAGGGGTTGACTAACAAAATCTCTGATTTCACCTAAACCCAAGACAACCAGAAGACTTTGCATTGCTATTATTAGATAATAAATATCAAGGAAATACACATATCCCTTTCATATTCCATGGGGGAGTTAAAAGCACAGTGCTCCCATAATCTGGAAAATCCATATAAAATTTTTTAGCTCTCCCTTCATAACTAAGAAGTCTAAATTTTGTTTCCTTTTCTTTTATGGGGTGTTTG
>NW_025362687.1:0-3452 GCF_016433145.1 Gracilinanus agilis
AGCTATAAAATAGAAATGAGGAAGAAATATGTTCCAAGCACGGAAAATTTCTACAAAGTCCTAGAGAAAGGAAATAGAAAATTTCTTCACCAGTTTGGCTAGAAGATGGAGGGTGGAGGAGAAGTAACCTGGAATAAGCCTGTAAAAATGTGGTAGGACCAGTCTCTGGAGAGTTTTCACCACCAGACAGAGGGCTTTATATTTGATCCAAGAAGAAATCAAGTCACTGAAAAAATAACAAGTGTACAGAGAACAAAGTGAAGGATTGGGAGTCAGAGAACCTGGGTTCAGACATGGGTTCTATTTTCGCTTTTCTCCATGCCCTTGCTCAAACCACTTCAGCTCCTCATCCATAAAATGGTCCAGGAGTCTCCAAAGTTCCTTGGAACTTCGCATTTTTGAGCTTGTGATTCTATGTTCTTTAGGAATATTATGGTAGCTATTGTACTGAGGACGGGTAGAAGAGAGAGGGCCGACAGTAGGAAAGCACTAAAGACACTGAGGCAGACAAGAGAAAGGAAGACATACACACTCGTGTCATGGCCTTATGAATAGAGAGATGTGAGAAATACTGTGAAGACAGAATTGTCAATACTTGGCAATTGATTGGATGGGGGTAGTGCAGGGTTAAGGAGAGGAAAGAACTGAGAATTTACTCTAACATGCAAAGGTGGGGGACCGAAAGAATACTCTCAACAGAAATAGGGATGAGAAATTATACTTAATAACATGATCTAACTTTCTTAAATGATTTAGAAGTTACTTAAGGATTTGGTAAGGCTTCACGATCATCAAGGGGAATTCTGATTTTCATTGTACAGAAAATCTAGAAGGTATAGGGAAAGGGGCAAAATTGTTTTCATCCTCAGATATATACCAGAAGTTGCTTTTTTGAATAAATTGTTTATTTTTCTCCACATGGAGCAGATTATAGCAGGGACTGGGGAGAATCCAGTTATTTGATCCTCCTGTTTTTTAGATTCCAGGATTCTACTGTCTAAGGTACAACAAAAGTCACTTGCTTGGACCAAGATGACACAGTAGTAATCAGGAATAGAGATGGGGAAAGAACCCAGGATACCGGATAGGTCAGTTGCTTTCATTGATGGGACAAAGCCCACATTGTTTCACCTGTTTCCTAGTAAGTAGATGAGCCACAAGGAGGACACGTGAAAGATTTCTTGAGTTTAGTACACAGTATTGAGGCCTCAGAAAGTGTTGATTTGAACTCCTCCAGGAAATATCAGAATTCTGAAGGGAGCCCTGGAATTTCCCTACCACCATCCAGTCACTAAATGTTCCCTCTATGCTCCACTTGAGGACACTCGGGATCTTCAAGCAGCTCTCCCAAAAGAACAATATCAAGCAAAGTCTTGGAAAGGAGGAACAAGAACCTGCCAACCCAGGCTCTGCCTCTAGTTCATTTTGCAAACTGGGTAAACCATTTTCCCTCTAACACAAAGGGATTAAATTTGCATCAACTTTGTAAAGAGGTAGAATTAGAATTGATGAAGAAAACTTCTTGAAATGTGAAGTAGTCAAAAGTAGAATGGACTGCCAGGAGAAGCTGCTGATCTCTCCTCCTTGGATATCTTCAATGAATGAACGAATGAAAAACCATTTATTAAATGCTAAATACATGCAAGCCACATGCTAAGTGTTAGGAAACAAAGAGGAAAAAACAAGTTCCCTCCTCTAAGAGATTTAACTCTAAAAGGGAAGATAATACATGAAGGACATGTCAGCAACAACCCAGTGGCGTTCAGAATGCACATTTAGAAGGCAAATTGGAATTTTAGTATATAGCCATTTCTGCCATTGAATTATTTGGCAATAACAAGTATTTTAGGAGTGACAACTTTCTCTTCCAGGTCTTCAGTAATCATGGTTCCCAACGAGGTAGAAGCATCACTAAATACCTGAAAAAAACTTGACAAGTCCATCCCCACAAGGATCAATTCCCTGGAAGATGGCTTGGGGTCTATGACTAATGGTCTGATGAGCCCTGTTAATACAGGAACACGAGTTCAGAGGACTGGATAGTCTCTTGCAGGATTTATGGGGAGGTGATAATGGAGGTATTTTTTACTTGTCTGGAACACGGTATGTCTTATCTCATGTGCCTCGCTGCTTCAGCTAAGGTGATTTGCCTCCACTATCAGTGGATGTCTGTTAATGATAAGGAAAACTAGTCTCTTCTTCAAGGAGTTGTTGCCCCAGATGATGACCGCAATGGCTGGAATGGAAGAAAGCCAATTTTTTGGAGAACAGTGTGACCACCGGGGCTCATAAGTTCAACCACATTTGGCGAGCAGCTGGTACGGTGATGGCAAACCTGACTGCATGACCATTAACAGATGACTATAGAGATTTCTGTCAGAAATGAGTTGTAACAAAACAATTTCTCAGGTCCCTTCCAACTCTAAATCTTTGGTCTGTGTTTAATCTCTAAGATCTTTTTTTTTTCAATGCTAAGTCTCTTCTGATTTAAAGAAGACACGTGGATAGTCCACCAAACTTACTTTGACTTTGTTATTGTGTGTGTGTGTGTATATATATATATATATGTGTGTGTGTGTGTGTGTGTATGTATGTATGTATTTACCTGCGTGTGTCATATCATCTCAGTAGAATGTCAATTTTTCATTGTCAAGGCCTTTTTCATTTTTATCTTTATGTCTCCAATTCCTAGGGAGATGGGATAGCATAATGGATGCATACCTGATCTCAGAGTCACAAAGGCACGGATTCAAGTTCATCATCTGTCACTGAATAGCCTCAGCTGAAAACAACTCTCTAATACAACTTCTAGTATTGCACTGGTAAAGGAACTAGGGAGGTCTCTAAACCAATAAAATCATGGATGAAGTCCTTCTCCTTACCACTTCCACTTCCATCAAAATCATTAGTACTAGGAAAGGAAGTTTGTAAAGGTCAGGTGTGCAGTCACCTAGTGCCTAGTATATAGAAAGTGATTAGTAAATATTGGTTGAATGAATGGAAGCTAGGAACATGATACAGCTATGATCATTGCAAGAAGGCCCTTTAGCTATTCTAACTCACCTAGTAAGAAATGAGAGAAAGATCTCAAGTCAGGTAGCTTCCCTTTTCTTTTTGCACATCTCAAGGAGCCATTTAATTTTCCATAACACCCTTCCTTTCTGCTCTAGGTGGATCAGGGGATTCTTACCCTTCCCCACTGGACTGCTGGATCCTCCCAATCCGGATCCTCCTTTGGTGCCAATGACTGATCAAAGATGCAGCACAGTTAGTGAGACTAGTCAATAAAAAGAGCTCTCCGCCTGTGCCCTTTGGGAGTAGAGAGGGAGAAGGTAGAGATTTCCAACAATTACAGATAGGTTCTGAAGCATTTTCATCCTGGCATTCTGTGATAGCCTTGATCAGCAGAGGGATTTCTTTCTCTCTTTCTTCCTTTCTTTCTTTCTTTTCTT
>NW_025362688.1:0-6225 GCF_016433145.1 Gracilinanus agilis
ACAAAGGACCTGAATTTAGAGTTTGGAGTCCAGGGTTTGAATTAGATTCCTGACACTTGCTAACTTTGTGAATTGGAACAAATCCCTTCATCTCTCTGAGCCTCATCTTCCCCTACCTAAAGGTCATCTTGTGGCATCTCTGTCTCTTAAAATTATAAAATATAAATGCAGCATAACTATATTTGAAAGTATAATATAAGTAGGGGCAGCTAGGTGGCTCTGTGGATAGAAATCCAGGTCTGGAGATGGGAGGTTCTGAGTTCAAATGTGACCTCAGACACTTTCTAGCAGTGTGGCCCTGGGCAAGTCATTTAACCTCAACTGCCTAGATCTTACCTCTCTTCTATCTTAAAACTGATACCTAGTATCAATTCTAAGAAAGAAAGTAAGGTTGTTGTTGTTTATTTTTTTAAACAAAGTAGAAAGTATAATATAAGTGTAAATATGGGGCAACTCTAAGCCTGCCAAGTGCTAGGTGGCAGATATATATAAAATAAAGGCAAGGTTTGGGGGTAAAGGATGAAGGTATAGAGTTGTATGTCCTTCTACTTGTTTTGGGGTTTGCACCGTTCTGTTCCTTTCATTTGCATGGGAGACCCAGAGGATCTAGAAAGTTGGAAAAAGAAAAACTAAGGAGATCCAGACCCAGATAGTCTTTGGCTTCTTTGTTAAAAGTCATCCCCTAAAAATGATCCTGAAGGGTATAGATGTGGCATAAATTTTCAGGAATTAAAGACTTTGTAATCCTGAATCAGCTAGACTGAATGATTGGCTAGCTGGTCCTTCAGTTTCCCTTCTGCCCCCCTAAAAATGGACTCATAGAGATGAAGACTTTTCTTCTAGAGAGAAAAGCCTCACAAGGCAAAGACTCTGTCTTGGCCTGCCAGATTTCTTGTCTTTTGGAAGAAATGCTGCAGAAGGATTTCCCCTAGTCTGCCTCCTGGGTATGTGAAGGACCCGTCTCCTCACCAAGAGAGCAGACATTTAAATCTCTGGGTTCTCAGTGAAATTAGAGCTGGAGTCTGGGAAAGAGATAGAGCCCTTCTGCTGAGGATTCTAGCTGAAGGCTAGGAGCTTTATATATACAACTCTATACCCTAGGAGAGTGCTGCCTGGCAGAGATTATATACCATTTATAGGTTGTATGACCTGGACAAGTCACTTAACCCCCATTGCCACCCCTTACTACTCTTCTGCCTTGGAACCAATATATATTATCGCTTCTAAGACAGAAGGTAAGGGCTAAAGAAAAAACAACCCTGGCAGCATTAGAGGCATGAGTTGTCCCTCTATCCATGCATCCTGTTCATGTGTGTTTCCTCTTAGTATGGTTGGTTGTTGTCCTTCGAGGACCCAAAGGACACCATTAATTCAGGACCAATGCACAGAATGTCTAAGGGAGGCTGATGGGAATAACATGAGCTTGAAAGGCTCTCCCACAGGTTGGTCACAAATAACCCATATGAACATCTGAGATGGAGATGTCTCTAAATTTGTACAACTTGTGTTTCTTCTGAACTACTGTAACTCTGCTTTGCTTGTGGAGCACAGCACCTACTTCAGAGTGGGCATGCCATGCCAGATAGTCCTGTGCCAGTGTCTTCCATGTCTCCCAAGCGATGCTACAGTTCTTCAGAGAGACTATGAGAGTGTCAGTATTCCCTATCCATATGTTTTCATTATAGGCATGCCCTCTGCCCATGCTCCCTAGATATGCCCACTTTTCCCGTGGATGCTGTATGTATGTGTGTGTGTATGTGTGTTTCAGGTTTATGGGAGAAAATGTTCTATTGTTACTTTTCCCACTATGCTATTCCATTCAGAGTTTTTGCTTTGCCCTAATTGTGTCCTCTGGCTGACTAGTAAAAGCAAACACTTGGTGGGGGCTCCTGAGCAATTGTTTTTGAGTGGTTGCAGACTGACAGAGTACCTTGCACCTGGGTGAGCATTTTGGAGGGCCCCATGGAGGGGGGAGGGGAGTGTGCCCTCAGGTAGAAATAAAGCGTGTTGTGACACTGTGACTCTGATCCCTGAGTTACTCAACTTTGCATGCCAGGGGAGCAGGGAGAGGGAAAGAAAACCCTTATTTTACATGTGATGAAAACTCAGGCTCCACAAGTGATTTGCTTAAGGTCAAACAGCAAATTGGTGAGAATACTGGGACTGAAGCCCAGGTCTTTTGATTCCCTGGTAAGAGTGCTTGCCCAGTTACTTCGCAAACTTGAAAACAGTACCTAAATATGTATGAGTCTACTGCCCTGCGCTGCCAATCTGCCTGGACTCCTTCCCTTTGTGAAATATGCTTTTGTTTGTACCTCTCCTAGACAGTCAGAACCGAAAGAAGGAACCTCAGAAATTTTCTTCTCCAAACCCCTTATTTTACAGATGAGGAAACTGAGGCCCAGATTGGGAAATTAAAAAAAAAGTAAACCCTTACCTTCCGTGTTAGAATCAAGACTGTAATTTCTCCACTCAATAATTTCTCATATTATCCTAGGTGCATTGATTTTGTTTGTGCAGATTTCTTTCAGCTATGTGTAATCAGTTAATTAGTTTGCTTTTTAAAATTGTTTCTCTTTCTCAATTAAGGGTACACTTCTTGCTTAGAACTGTGAAAGTTATGTAATCTGCTTAGCTATTTAAAAAATATGATCTCCAATATTAAAGACATATCCATTTTGAAAATAAAAAAAGGATCAATACTGTATATTGGTTCCAAAGCAGAAGAGTGGTAAGGGCTAGGCAATGGGTGTTAAGTGACATGCCCAGGGTCACACAGCTAGGAAGTGTCTGAGGTCAGATTTGAACCCAGGACCTCCCATCGCTGGCTTGGCTCTCAATTCCGGAGCCACTTAGTTGCTCTGCCCTCCCAAAGTTCTTTTGAAGCTGGTGAATGGTAGAGCCTGGATGGAAAGAATTTTGATCTAAAGTCTTAGGACCTCATTTCAAAGCCTGGCTCTGTTCCTTAATTTCCTCTTTGCCTCAACTTCCTCATCTTTAGAATGAGGGAGCTAGAGTAGAGGATTTCTGAGGTTGCTCAGTTCTAGCTCTAAATAGATAATGATCCCCCTGGGTTTCCTGACTCCCAGACCAGTATATTGCCATCACATCACAGTTTCACATACCGCCCCTTCACACACCATCTCATTTTACTGTGAGACATGTCCCAGTATCATCCTCCATCAGAGCTGGAACTAGGAAGGGCTTTGTTCGAGGACACTCACTGACAAATTGAGGAGACACTTCCTCCTCCTCATGGAGTTCCCAAGTCCACAGTCACCAAGTTGACCTTCAGAGTCCTCTACCAGCCTGTGACTTCCCTAGCCTTATCCCATAGTTCAGAGCTGTACCCAGCTCTTGCCCACCTGCCTCCCCTCACATCACAGGGATATGGACAAACTGCTTCCTGCTACTCTGGGTACCGGGTACTGATACTGGCACTCTGGCACCAGTACCTGGTACTCTGGACAGCAAACTTTCTCTTGCTACTCTGGGTACTGGGTACTGCTATTGGCACTCTGGCACTGGTACCTGGTACTCTGGGTGGCAAACCTGCTACACTGGGTACCAGGTACTGCTATGGGCACTCTGGCACTGGTACCTGGTACTCTGGGCAGCGAACCATTTCCTGCTACTCTGGGTACCAGGTACTGCTATTGATAGTCTGGTACCAGTACCTAGTACTCTGGGAGACAAACCATCTCCTGGCTATGCTGTTACTATGGTGGCTGCACTCTGGGCATTGGGCCATATCCCAGATCTCCACCAATGATTTTAACTGAGAGAAAGGGGAGGGCTTCCAGGGCATTCTTTCTCCCCACCTCTGACTTAAAGCTCTCAGGGACAGGGACAGGGATGGCTCCTACGGCTTCTCCCTCCTCCCTCACCTTCAGCCCAAGCAGATGCATGACCCTGCCCAGTGGAGGCCCTTGGTAAATGTTTGCTGAATGAAACCCAGGAGGGGTCCTCCCTTCCCCACTCCCCAGCCCCCTCCCACAGTCTTCCCCTCAAGAAAGGCCAGGAAGGTATTTTTCTATTTATTACAAACAGAGTTTCCATGTAAACAATCCAGTCATTTACAAAAAATAAATATTTGGAATGATCGCAGTGCTACCACAAATAATTTATATACAGGCCAAGGGAGATAAGGCACTTGTGACCTCATGCCAGTCTTTGGTTTAGTTTAAGGGAAAGGTAACAGAGTCTTGGAGGAAGAAAAAGTTGTGCAAAGGTGCCAGTAAGGAGACGGATGGATGACGATGGACTTGAGCCTGGACGACAAAGGGCTCCCGGCTCTGGGGGATGACTTTGGAACAGAGGAGTTCGCATTATCAGCTGCCTTTGAATTTTGAAATGAACCCACAGATGGAGTGGATGGAATGTGGGATCCATTTCTTTAAAGGGAGTCTCAGAGGGCAGCCCTGGGCTTCCTGCTCAGTCTGTACAGAGACTGACTGCCTCTGCTGAAGAGTGAAGAGGCCCAGGATGGGCAGCCAGGACTGCTGCTGGTGAGCATCGGGCACATCCTGGCCTGAGGCTGCAGTTACCTCCCAGATTCCATGCTTTCATTCATTCATTCATTCATTCATTCATTCATTCATTCATTCATTCTCTGTCTGTCTGTCTCTTTCCCTCTCTCTGACTCTCTCTATCTCTCTGTCTCTGTCTCTGTCTCTCTGTCTCTCTCTCCCTCCCTCCATCATTCAGGATAGAAGCCAGGTCTGGCCAGAGAGGGCTGTACACTCATGCCTCTATGTGTGTCTCCCTCCCACTGCACAGCCTGGCACAGAGGACCTTAGACACAACAGGGCTTCAACAGGATGGAAGATCTGGGAGTGAAAGGGAACTTGGACATGATCTAGTCCAGGCCTCCTTAATGTTTCAGAAGAAGAAACTGAATGCCAAGAAGGGAATGGGACTTGCCCAAAGTCAGTAAGTAGCAGAGCCAGGATTTGAACCCAAGATCCTCTGATTCCAAATGAATGTCCCTTTCACTAAATCACATGGTCCCCTGAAGGAATGAAGGAAGGAATCCAAGGCAGAGAAGCATCTTGGTTGATGAACGATGTTGGAAGAAGAGCAAAGGGAAGAAATAACACTCCAGGGTGGCCCCTCCTGCCGCAGGCTGGGCCTTAGGTGGGCTGACTTTGGGGTTCCAGGCTGAAATATGTCCAGGTGTACCCCATGAGTTGGCACAATCCACCATGGACTCCTTTAAGAGGTGCCCAGGATGAGTGAAATGTTCTAGGGTCCCCATGAGACCCCGCTGGTCCCAGCAGCAGCAGCAGCAGCATGGTAGAAGGTGGGGTGCCAGTGTGTCCAGCATCTGGCATTGTCTCCACCCTCTGTACCTGGCTCCAGTCTCCCACATGCCCACACGCTGCTCCTCCTCTGTGCATCCCACTGGGCCAGGAGCTTGGAAGCCCTTGGGAGCCTGGGGGCCTTCAGGCCAATGCTGCTCTGGATGGAGGGCTTGCTTCCTTTCTTTTTTTCTATCGCTTCCTCCTCTGAGTCAGCAGGTTGGGTCCAGAGGCTCCGGGAGACTTGTGCTGCCACTGAATAAAGCGAGCCCGGGATGTGGCGATATCCCTGTGAATCGAGAGGATCTGACTTAGGAACCTGCATGCTCAGGCTTTGGCAACAAGCACAAGGCAGAACACCATAAACCTTACTCAGAGGAAAAGGTCTAGACTGTAAGGCTGAATCCTTTCTTCTCAAGAGGATGTTAGAAGGGGGCAGCTAGGTGGCTCAGAGGATTGAGAGCCAGGCCCAGAGATGGGAGGTTCTGGGTTCAAACCTGACCTCAGATACTTCCTAGGTATGTGACCCTGGGCAAGTCACTTGACCTTCATTGCCCAGCCCTTACCTCTCTTCTGCCTTAGAACCAATACTTAGTATTGATTCTAAGACAAAAAAGGTAAGGGTTTAAAAAAAAAAAAAAAAAAGGATGTTAAAAATGACTCAAAGAACACAGGAGGCAGAAAAGCATTCTGGTTAATGAACAATGTTGGGAAAAGAGCAAGGAGAAGAGATAACACTCCTGTTTAAGGGCATATTATGGAGGGCCTTGAATGCCAAATTTAGGAATTTATATATCAAACATGAAGTAATTTTGAGGCACGTGAGGGAAATAGCTTAAAAAATCAGAGTTAACAGGAATAAAAAGTAGAATCCTCATTGCTCCTAGTTCTTCCCTCTAGGTCCAACTAGAACAGAACTTTTCTT
>NW_025362689.1:0-2352 GCF_016433145.1 Gracilinanus agilis
ATGACTTTCTGGTGGAGATTCAGCTCATCAACTCCGTTATACTGATGAAGAAATGGCAAAGTGAGACATTTTGACCACTGTGGTGGCCAATGATGACAGTTTCTTCTAAACCACTAGAGGTTTCTTGGTGTACATCTTCCTCATGGAGGCTCAAAAGAGTGAGACTAATGTTATGAATGTCATCTCCATTTTACAGATGGAGAAACTGAGGTTTAGAGGCCATTAGGGACTTGCCTAGGTTATTCAGTAAACAAACAGAAGAAGGAAGTTTTGAATCTAGATCTTACTGAAGTCCAGTGCTCTATCCACTGCAGTCATGCTACCGTACCAAATGGTTTGCTCTAATGAATCATTCCTGTTTCTTTAGAATATATTTGCTTCGTTTATTACGTATTGCCGTCACACAGGGGTTAGGGCCTAGATTTGAAATTTTATCAACAGAAGGAAGTCCTGGAGAAGGAAACTCCCTTCACCGGTGCCCATCAGCAACCCTCCCTTCTAACACCTTTAGCCTTGGAGAATGTCTCAAAGGCACTCAGATTAGGGGCTTGCTCAGGGTCACACAGTTAGTGTGTGCCAGAGGGCAGGACTTGAACTCAGGACTTATTGACTCTGAGGCCAGATCCTTACCCTTGGCACCCCATTAGTAAGGAATAGCACTTAGTCCAAGTTGCCTGGCAAGGTAGAGAGACTTCTCAGTGTCTTTCTTTTCTCTCAACCAAACATATTTGAAATATTTTTAGAGCTTTCTTTTTGGAGTTGGAAACGATTTCAAGTTTACACCTATGAACAATAGCTACATGTTTCATTGTTTTAAAAAATATCCTTTGTGTGGCCAGAGTAGTTATCTGAGCAGAGGATTGAGCCTGGAGTCAGGAAAACTTAACCCCAAAGAAGGTGAGATGACGGTGAAATGAGGAATGTAGGACTCAGATTGTATGCAAAATGGAATGTTCTAGGAGTCTGGAATAAGACATTGGAGAACCAACAGGGCCACATGCCCAGCAGTTTGTCAGAATGGGGCAGCTGCTGCTCGGGGAAAGGCAGTGTAGTCCAGTGGGCTGGGCTTGGAGTCTGGGATCCCAATTCTGCTAGCCTAGCCTTGAGTGTGCCACTTGCCTCCATGGCCCTCAGGCTCTTTCTCTGTAACATGGTGGGTGGCGAACCAGACTCTCAGGTCCCTGCTAGATTCAGACCTCTGAGCCTGTCTATGAAGGAGGAGAAACGGGTTAGATCTCGACCACAAATCCTACAGGAATATTTTAAGGGAAAGAGAGTTAGACTGTTGGCATGCTGGCTATGCCATTTTCTAGCTGTGTGACCCTTGGGCTAGTCACGTATTCCTCCTTGCCCTCTTCCTCCTCCTCCTCCTCCTTCGCCTCCTAGTATTATTATATCTAGCAGTTATGTAGCACCTACTCTGCTTTAGGTCCTGTACTAAATACTTTCTAGTTACTATCTCATTGGATCCTTACAACAACCCTGGAAGGTGGGTGCTGTTATTTTTCCCCATTTTACAGATAAGGAAACTGAGGCACAGGTGAAGTGACTTCCCCTTGGTGACCACCAGTAAGTGTCAGTCTGGATTGGAACTCGAGTCTTCTTGACTCTGAGGCCCAATGCTCTTTCCATTGTACTCCTCACAGCTGCCTGAGGCTCAGAGAATCCGTTTCTTATATATTAAATGAAGATCATTGCAGCAGCTCTTTTGGGTGGGTCATTGTATGTGTGAATGCACGCACACGCGGAAGTGTACAGAAACACATCCTTGGCCACATTCATTCTGGGGGGGAGCCGGAGGTGCTTTCAGCAGGGAAGTCTCTTCACCACTCTAGTCTAGAGAATTCCATCTGGGGTCACTTGACTGGCTCAGGGCCACTCGGCCAGTGTGAATCAAAGGGGAGACTCATCCCAAGACTTCTCGACCCCAGCAACAGGCCCTCAGTTGCATTTTTCCCGGCTCCTCTTGGGTTGTAGGTCTAGAAAAGTGTGAATTATCATCGGTGGTGGCAGCAGCAGCAGCATTACCATTGCTACCCTCCTCCTCCTCCTCCTCCTCCTCCTCTCCCCCCTCGTTGTTTCTTTTTTTTCTCTTTTCCTACACTGAGGCCAGAACTCTTGGCCACACTTGGCCACCCCCAGGTCAAGGGATGGGCCATTGGCGACGAGGGCTCTCTGGCAGCCCCAAGCGCAGGCTCATTTTCCTGAGGGTCCCAGGAGGAGGAGGAGGAGGAGTGAAGCATGGATGGAAGGAGGGGATGAGATGGTCAGCACACAGAGACAGGAAGGCTGCTGGGAGGCATGAAGAAAAGCCTCAGAGCTGGAGAGGGCTGAGTGAGCCTGGGGAATAGT
>NW_025362690.1:0-11288 GCF_016433145.1 Gracilinanus agilis
TAGAAATATAAATCAGGCAAATAACTCACACCAAATGACTCTGCAACAGTATATCCTAAGTGGAGCTTGTCCACAAAATACTCTGGGTGCTACTGCCCCTCCTTATGGGGCAAATTGTCCCTTATACTCTATTATTTTTGTTGTTGTTAACCCTTTTCAGTTTTGTCTCCCTTCCAAATAGCAAAGAAGAAGCAATGGATTTTGAATACAGTGCCTGTTTACCCTCCTAATATCTTCCTTTGTACCATCCTGTACTTGAACCTGAACATATGCCTTTGTTGAAGCCCTTGGACTAGTTGGACAGATAACTTGTATTTATAATTTGGAAAACTTGTAATGTACTTGTATTTGGTGAATTTTGAAAATTTTGTATTGTCTTTGAGCACGTCTTACCCATTGCCTATTGTTTTGTAAAGCTTTATTTTGAGAAGATCATTTGCACTCACACTGTGGATCATGGCTAATTTAACAGGAAATGGAACTCAATTCTTGGGTAAGATCCTTTATATTCTACCCCTCTTTGAGTGATATGAATTTATATATATATATATATATATAATCACTGATTACAGGAAGTATATTTATTGATTTTTAGAATATTTTTTATAATTGCATTTGCAATTTTTCCTATGGTCATCTTATCAATATGGAAAGACTTTGATATTCCACTAGTGTAGGTTTTGTATGTCCTTTAGAATGTCCATTAGTCTTAAATGTAACTGCCTGCCCAAAAGCCTTAGACTATTGAAATTGCCCTTGGTATTTAACAATTATGGGACTTTGCTTAGTAAATGTGTCTGATTCACAGAAATGGGATCAAAATGTAGCACAGACTTCATCTACACAGTGCCAAAGAAGCACAGACCTAACCTGAATAGTGACAAAAGAGCACACAGGTTTAAAAAGAAGAAACCAATCCTACTAAGATAGCTGATATTCTACACCAATAAAAAAGGACTTGAATCTAGAGTGAGACTCGAGGCTGCAGTGCTTGGTATACGTTAAGATGCAGAACTCCTTGTACTACACTCCTTATAAAATTTCTATCAAGTACCTGACAGTTGGCTGTTCTGGATCCCCTATCAATGAGAAACACCGAAAGAAGAAATGATGAAATATCAGATCAAGGAATAAATATCTAGTCCCTTTTTCCATTTTTCATACTGTGGCAATTGACTGTGTTCCTGGCCTCTGAGTAGGTAAGTGCATGATGTTTGACATGGATTACTTTAATTGGTCATTATTCAAAGACATATTTTAATTTTGGTTTTCACTATTTAGAATTTTTACATATAAGATTTGAAATTGGATATTTAGAATTTTCAACCAGTATTTATTTGGCTTTTTGCACTATTTTTTTTGGTATTTTTAATTGATTCATATGCCTTATAACTCATCCATGTATCCCTGTGTGATTTCAATATTTCTTTCTATGCCCCTCAAGGCAGAATGTGTTTTTATTTCACATGAAAAATTTGAGTTATTCAGTGAAAGACACTCCCGGAATCCAGAGATATATATATATATATGGTTCTGAAAAAAGGGGATAATCCCCCTTTTTTTTGTAAAAATTCCAAATATTTGGTTTTCTTTTGTTGTCTGTTTTATCCTAAAAATTGTTGCCATTTCCCCCTTGCATTGATGTATATACCCTTTATTTTGATTGTGATTTCTTCTGACCAAAGCATACAGGACTCCTCAAGGGGAAATAAAAACGAGCCCAGACGAACGAAGGAACCCCACAACAGGGTGCAGCGTTGAAGGTACGCAGAATCGGGGTATCTCCACGCTATAAAGGGGTGAAACAGCTCTCACTAAAACGTGAGAGGAAGAAGCTCCTCCCCCACCACCCCCCACCACACACCTCGCACTATGCCAAGGCCAATGGACAAGAGTGAAACCAGGATTGGGGCAACCAGTTAATCCCTGGCAGCCCCAGGGCTTGTACCTGTGTGCTGCAAGACGAGGGACCCCAAGTGGCTGGGGGGCGCACATGGACTTTCCTGAGCTTTTATAGGGGCCGGGACAAAGATCCCTAATGCACGGACTTTCCCTGAGCATCCATGTGGGTGAATGCACTGCCTTGAGCTGGGACAGAGATCTCTAACACACAGACTTTCCCTGAGCGCCTGAAGGTACAAATAAAAATCTCCAGCCCACAGACTTTCCCTACCTTCTGCTTGGGTGAAGGCAGTGCCCTAAGAGTGTCTGCACTGGCAAAGGCAGTGCCCTAGTCTTGAATAAAGATCTCCAGCCCAGGCTTGGACCTCCAGTGAGGATACGGTGCGGACTAGAGCGCGGCTGTGGAAGCAGCCCTAAAGACTGCTGAAGGAGCCTCGGGCAGAGGGGCAGACTGGGGTCTACCAGGAGGCCTGACCCTGAGGACAAGGAGACCTGAGCGCCCGGGAGCTTGGAAGGCGCAGGAAGACCCTGAGTGGGAAGAAAAAGCCGAAAAGGGGCAGGGCTAATGATGGCAAGCCAAGAACTCCAAAGGAAGAAAAAGATTATCAAGAAAAACTCTGAAACACTCGACAGCTTTTACACCGAGAAAATCCAAACAACAGAGGAGGACAAACAAGTAATCATATCCAAACCTTACCAAAAAAATGAAAGCTGGTCACAAGCTATTGAAGAGTTAAAAAATGAGATATTGAAGAAGATGGAAGAGATCTGGCAAGAAAATAACAGCTTAAAAGCAGAATTTTGCAATTGGAAAGTGAGACTCAGAAATCAAATGAACTGATAAGCAAATTGAACACCAGAAATGACCAGATTGAAAAGGAAAACCAAAAGATTATAGCTGAAAACCAAAAGATTATAGCCGAAAACCAGTCCTTAAAGGCTAGAATTGAAAAATTAGAACATAATGATCTCTCAAGACAACAAGAACGAACAAAACAAAGCCAAAGACTGATAACATTGAAGGAAACATGAAATATCTTAATGAGAAAGTGACAGACCAAGAAAACCGGTCGAGAAGAGACAATTGGAGAATCATTGGTCTTCCAGAAAAGGCAGAAATTAATAGAAACTTGGACTCCATACTTAAAGAAATTATTCAGCAAAATTACCCTGAAGTTCTACAACAAGAGGGCAATATAGACATTGAAAGGATCCATAGATCACCCTCTACACTGGACATAGAAAAGTCAACACCAAGGAATATAATAGCAAAATTTAAGAGCTTCCAAGGAAAAGAAAAAATCTTACAAGAAGCCAGAAAGAGACAATTCAAATATCAAGGAGCACCAATCAGGATCACACAGGATCTGGCAGCCTTCACGCTAAAAGACTGCAAGGCTTGGAACACAATATTCAGAAAGGCAAGAGAGATGGGTCTTCAGCCATGGATCAACTACCCATCGAAACTGCCTATATTCTTCCAGGGGAAAGTATGGCATTCAACAAAATTGAAGAATTCCAAGTTTTTGAACAAAAGAGACCAGGACTAAATGGAAAGTTTGATACCCAACCACAAAAATCAAGAGAAACATGAAAAGGTAAATAAGAAACAGAGGGAAAAGAAAGAAAACATATATATATTTTTTTTAAATTTGACTCTTTAAGGGCTTAAATAAGATCTAATTATCTGTATTACTATGTGGAGAAATGCTATGTATAATTCTCTGTAATGAACTCTATTCACTAGTATAATATTCACTATTATAGCAACCAGAAGGATAATTCATAGGCAGAGGATAGGATACTAAATGGTCTAAGATGACATGCGGGGTGGGAAAGAGGAGGGGAATAATAGGGAACACCAAGAAAATTCTGAGTAAATAAGAAAAATAGGATATTCTATTACACACAAAGAGGACATGGGAAAGGGAGGAGATAAATACTATTATAAGAAGGAGAGGAAGAGAGCATTAAGAGGGAATAATCAAACCTTGCTCTCAGTTTAATCAACCCGGAGAGGGAAGAGTAGATTTATTATCCATTCGTATAAAAAAAAAAAAAACAAACTCTATATAACCCTACTGAGAAAGTCAGAAGGGACAAACCAAAGGGAACAGCAGAGTGCGGAGGTCAAAAAAGGGAGGGGAGAAGAAGGGGGAGGGAATTCATTAGGCCTTTAAAAATAAAAAGAGGGGAATAACAAGGGAGGGGGCAGAAAGGGAAGTCAATCAAGGGAGGGGATAAGGGCCACCAGCTCAAATAAAACCACTGTTTTAAAAGAAAATAGTGTAAGAAGAAGGGGTGGGTCTAGGGGAGGATACAAAAATGTCACTGAAAGCACAACTGATAATTGTAACTCTGAATGTGAATGGGATGAACTCTCTCATAAAACGGAAGCAAATAGCAGAGTGGATCAGAAACCAAAATCTTACCATATGTTGTCTACAAGAAACACATATGAGGCAGGTAGACACACACAATTTTAAGGTTAAGGGCATGAGCAAAATCTTTTGGGCGTCAAATGTAAACAAAGAAGGCAGGAGTGGCTAGTGTGATCTCTGACAAAGCCAAAGTAAAAATAGATATGATTAAAAAAGCCAGGGAAGGTCATTACATCCTGATTAAAGGCAGTATAAACAATGAGGAAATAACACTGCTTAATATACATGCACCAAGTGCTATAGCATCCAAATTCATAAAGGAGAAAATGGCAGAGCTCAAGAAGGAAATAGATAGTAAAACCATATTAGTGGGAGATCTAAATATTCCTCTTTCAGATCTAGATGAATCAAACCAAAAAAATAAATAAGAAAGAGATAAGAGAGGTGAATGAAGTCCTAGAAAAATTAGATTTAATTGATATGTGGAGAAAAATAAATAGGGACAAAAAGGAATACACCTTCTTTTCAGCTGCACATGTTACATTCACAAATACTGACCATGTAATAGGACATAGAATCATTGCAAACAAATGCAAAAGAGCAGATATATTAAATATAACCTTCTCAGATCATAATGCAATAAAAATAATAATTAGTAAGGGCACATGGACAGGAAAATCAAAAACCAATTGGAAATTAAACAATATGATTCTCCAAAACCAATTTGTCAAAGAAGAAATCATAGAAACAATCAACAATTTCATTGAAGAGAATGACAATGATGAGACATCCTACCAAACTCTGTGGGATGCAGCCAAGGCACTACGCAGGGGAAATTTATAGCCTTGAATGCATATATTAACAAATTAAGAAGGGCAGAGATTAATGAATTGGGTATGCAACTCAAAAAATTAGAAAGCGAGCAAATTAAAAATCCCCAGATGAAAACTAAATTAGAAATACTAAAAATTAAGGGAGAAATTAATAAAATCGAAAGTAAAAGAACTATTGAATTAATCAATGAGACTAGAAGCTGGTATTTTGAAAAAACAGAAAAAATAGACAAAGGTCAATCTAATAAGAAAAAGGAAAGAAGAAAACCAAATTGACAGTATTAAAGATGAAAAGGGAGACCTCACCTCTAATGAAGGGGAAATTAAGGCAATCATTAAAAACTATTTTGCCCAACTATATGGCAACAAATATAACAATTTAGGAGATATGGATGAATATCTACAAAAATATAAATTGCCTAGATTAACAGCAGAAGAAATAGAATACCTAAATACTCCCATATCAGAAATAGAAATTGAACAAGCCATCAAAGAAATCCCTAAGAAAAAATCACCAGGACCTGATGGATTCACAAGTGAATTCTATCAGACATTCAAAGAGCAACTAATCCCAATACTATACAAATTATTTGATATGATAAGCAAAGAAGGAGTCCTACCAAATTCCTTTTATGACACAAATATGGTACTGATTCCTAAGCCAGGTAGACCAAAAACAGAGAAAGAAAACTATAGACCAATCTCCCTAATGAACATAGATGCAAAAATCTTAAATAGAATATTAGCAAAGAGACCCCAGCAAGTAATTAAGAAGATCATCCACCATGATCAGGTGGGATTTATACCAGGAAAGCAAGGATGGTTCAACATTAGGAAAACCATCCACATAATTGACCATATCAACAGTCTAACAAACAAAAACCACATGATTATCTCAAAAGATGCTGAAAAAGCCTTTGACAAAATACAGCATCCATTCGTATTGAAAACATTGAAAAGTATAGGAATAGAAGGACCCTTCCTAAAAATAATAAACAGTATATAGCTAAAACCATCAACAAGCATTATATGCAATGGGGATAAATTAGAAGCCTTCCCAATGAGATCAGGAGTGAAACAAGGATGCCCATTATCACCTCTATTATTCAACATAGTACTAGAAACACTAGCAATAGCAATTAGAGAAGAAAAAGAAATTGAAGGGATCAAAATAGGCAATGAGGAGACTAAGCTATCACTTTTTGCAGATGATATGATGATCTACTTAAAAAATCCTAGAGAATCAACTAAGAAGCTGGTAGAAATAATCAACAACTTTAGCAAAGTTGCAGGATACAAAATAAATGCACATGAATCATCAGCATTTCTATATATTTCCAACACATTAGAGCAGCAAGAGGCAGAAAGAGAAATACCTTTTAAAATCACCCTAGACAATATAAAATACTTGGGAATCTATCTACCAAAACAAACATAGCAATTATACGAAAACAACTACAAAACACTTTCCAAAAAAATAAAACTGGATCTCAACAATTGGAAAACCATTAATTGTTCATGGATAAGACAAGCTAACATAAAAAAAAAATGAACATTTTACCCAAATTAATTTACCTATTTAGTGCCATACCTATCAAATTACCAAAAAACTTCTTTACTGAATTAGGAAAAACTATAACAAAGTTCATATAACAAAAGATCAAGAATATCAAGGGAAATAATGAAAAAAAATGTGAAGGAAGGGGGCCTAGCAGTACCAGATATTAAACTATACTATAAAGCAGCAGTCATCAAAACAATATGGTACTGGCTAAGAAATAGAAGGGAGGATCAGTGGAGTAGACTTGGAGTTAATGACGTCAGCAAGACAGTGTATGATAAACCCAAAGAGCCCAACTTTTGGGACATGAATCCACTATTTGAAAAAAACTGCTGGGAAATTTGGAAAACAATATGGGAGAGATTAGGTCTAGATCAACATCTCACAGCCTACACCAAGATAAATTCAGAATGGGTGAATGACCTGAAAATAAAGAGGGAAACTATAAATAAGTTAAGGGAACACAAAATAGTATACCTGTCAGATCTCTGGGAAAGGAAAGATTTTAAAAACAAGCAAGAGTTGGAGAAAATTACAAAATGTAAATTAAATGGTTTTGATTATATTAAGCTAAAAAGCTTTTGTACAAACAAAAATAATGTAGTGAAAATCAGAAGGGAAACAACAAATTGGGAAAAAAAAACCTTTATAACAAAAAAACTCTGACAGGGGTCTAATTACTCAAATATGCAAGGAGTTAAATCAATTGTATAAAAAATCAAGCCATTCCCCAATTGAAAAATGGGCAAGAGACATGAATAGGCAATTCTCAGGTAAAGAAATCAAAAGTATCAATAAGCACATGAGAAAGTGTTCTAAATCTCTAATAATTAGAGAAATGCAAATCAAAACAACTCTGAGGTATCACCTCACACCCAGCAGATCGGCTAAAATAAAAGAAGGGGAGAGTAATGAATGCTGGAGGGGATGTGGCAAAATTGGGACATTAATGCATTGCTGGTGGAGTTGTGAGCTGATCCAGCCATTCTGGCTGGCAATTTGGAACTATGCTCCAAGGGCTATAAAAGACTGCCTGCCCTTTGATCCAGCCATACCATTGTTGGGTTTGTACCCCAAAGAGATCATAGATAAACAGACTTGTACGAAAATATTTATAGCTGCTCTTTTTGTGGTGGCAAAAAACTGGAATAGGAGGGCATGTCTTTCTATTGGGGAATGGCTGAACAAACTGTGGTATATGCGGGTGATGGAATACTATTGTGCTAAAAAGAATAATAAACTGGGGGAGTTCCAGGTGAACTGGAAAGACTTCCAGGAACTGATGCAGAGTGAAAGGAGCAGAGCCAGAAGAACATTGTACACAGAGACTGATATACTATGGTAAAGTCGAATGTAATGGACTTCAGTACCAGCAACAATGCAATGACACAAGACAGCTCTGAGGGATTTATGGTAAAGAACGCTACCCACATTCAGAGGAAGGACTGCAGGAGAGGAAACTTAGAAGATAAACAACTGCTTGAATGCGTGGGCTGAGGCGGACATGATTGGGGAAGTGGACTCGAAACTATCACACCAATGCAACTAACAACAAAATAGAAATAGGCCCTGAACAAGGACACATGTTACAACCAGTGGAAATGTGTGTCAGCCATGGGTGGGGGGAGAGCGGGGGGTGAAGGGGAAAGTAGGGGCATGAAGCATGTAAACCGGTTAAAAATGAATATTAATAAATGTTTAATAATAAAAAAAAGAAATAGAACCTCAAAGCAAAAGATCATCTTTAAAAGCAAAGCCTCAAACAAGAAAACACCAAGAAACAGATCAATATCAAGAACATGACACTCAAATCATTGATTTAGATCAAACAAATGCCTCATTCTTTCGTAAAGATCTACAGTTCAACCTATCAGAAATCAGCAGTGGTGAAGAAGAAAAAACAGAATATTAGTCTAAACGATATATTTTACATCTAAGACAAGTGCAAACACAAGGTCTCCTAAAGAATTTTGGGACAACACAAAATCTTGACATAACATCACCCAGTCATGCATTGGTTGCTGATCCAGGGATTTTTGAATCAAGTCAACAACAGACAAGATGGGTATCCAGCAAAGGAGAAGAGAGATGAAATCCCGAAGAGTTCCAGAGTTCCAGGGACATCAGGACATCAGGACCAGCGCAAGGACAAGAGGAGACATTGCACTAACAGGCTGTACAAGGATCTGAACTGTGACAACAACTGTGACTTGGACATCATCACCGGGAGACTCACAAGGAGAGAAGATCAGCAGATGAAGATTAGGTTTGAATAGGTGCAAAGTTTTCACATTCAGACACTAATCACGAGGGAAATACAGAGATTAGAATGCATGCAACAGAAGAGAAGCTGATTGACAGAGCGATTCTGAAGAAGAAGCTGAGTATAAACCCAAGCAGTAAATTTTAGGTCATGAGTCCAACCCATAGTCACAATAAAGTCACATCACATGTACATAATGTAAATAGACGCGTATAGTTGGTTGAAACTACAGGGACCCAAATGAGCAAGAGAATTAAGATTTCTTGCAAGGTCTGAAGTAGTCATTTCATAGCAACATCACATGAAAACCTTGTACATAGGTAATATTTTTCCTAACATGTAGAGCATAAGTCTACTAACCCGTAGGGAAAGAGTAGATGTAGGAATGTTCAATCTTAGCTAGTATAGGGTCAGTGTAAAATAGTTATAAATGTTCAGATAAAAATGTTAAAGAATGTTAGGTAAACATTGTGTAGTGTAGGTTAGTTAGAAATGAAACTAATTGACTAACACATTAATTATAGTATAAGACTTACTGACAAACTAATCTTTCTAACCGTAGAATAGGGAATAGAAATGTTAGAGTTAATGTGAATTAGGAATGTTATCTGAAGTTAGTATTAGTAATATAGACAAAGTTATTGCAAATTTCTTTATCTTAGAGTAGGGAACAGCATAGGTGATTATTCTTAAATGTTATGATAATGTTTATGTATTATACTTATGTTCAACTGATGTGTTTATGGAAATGTGGTATTCAAATCCCAAACTTTCCCAGAAACCCTATCCTAAACCCTTGTCATTAGCTTTAGGCTAGTTAGTTAGTTAAGGCATTAGGTAAGGTAGGATTTATTATTATTTTGGGAAAGGATAGTTAATGGGATAGGAACACATAGTTAAGATTAGTATAGAGTAGAGATCATCCATGGACAAGATCTTCAGCTGGAAATTTACAAGTTGAAATTTCCAAAAACAAAACGGCATTCATGTGATATATATTGAATCTCTGGGAGCCAGGAGTCTACATTGTTGATAGACAGGTGGATGCGTTGGATGTCGGAATGCTCCCAGAGGGCCGTGAGAACAGGGGAGAGGGCAGTTAGCCCAGGGGGGTATAAGACACCCTGGCCGCCCTGGCAGGGGGTCCTTTCTTTCCCTGAGACCTGAGATCTGTGGATCCTGGTCTTTTGAGGATTGAGACTTGCAGGCTCAGCCTTGCAAGATCCTCCTGTTTGTTCCTGTTAACATCATCAACCTGTACCCAGACCATCACTCTGATTCTACTGCCCCTAGATATTAGGAAATCAATCATCTTAGTTATCTAGGTTTCCCTGGGACCGGGAGGGATCCAGGAAGTGGGCAGGAGAAGAAGAAGCTCATGCTCTATATATCTTGCTATTTCCGGATTGGGGTAGACTTCCTACCTACATCCTCAGTCCTGGGCCATAGATAAACGGAGGTACACAGAGGAGGAAGGAGGTCTCCTGTCAGGAACCAAAGTAATTCTTGTATCTACAACCTTGCATTTGCCCTATCTAGACATAAGCCATCTCTCATGAGAAAGTACAAAAGCTGTTTCTTTTGCTCTCCCTTTCTGACTCCAGGTTTGTAATTATAATCTGAAGGGGTGGCCATTTTTATCCCATTCACTGACAATAAGACTTATTGGCCACTAAAAATGTTTTCAAAAAGTAGGCAAAAGAGAAAGAATCCACAATCACAGTTACTATGGGGGTGTGGGTAGAGAAATATGGGCTTCAAATTCAAAAGACAATGAAGCTAAAACATCAATTTATAAAATGTCAAAGAAAACAATGATCATAATCCCAAAAAGGTTTTAGAAGAGGTTTAAAAAGGCTTTGAAAACCAAAGGCTGAGGAAAATTAGAAAAAAAAGTAATGCCAGAAAATCAAGAAAAGCATGGCAAAACAAATATCAACCAATTGGAAAAAGAGCTAAAACTCAAAGAAAAAAATTCATTGAAAATCAGAACTGGGAAATAGAAGCTAATGATTTCTTAATTCGTTAAGAATTTCTTAAGAATGAAAAAATAGAGAATATGAAAATTATTATTATAAAAATCACAGACATAGGAAACTGAATTCTGCAATGGGAAGTCTATCACAAGTATATTAGCAACCCTCCCTTGGGAAATTCCTTCTCACTAAAGCCCCCTTTCAAGGCTCACAGGTTGCTTCCCAACCTCATTGGGATGTTTGTATCACTCATGGTCTGCCTGTTTTCCTGGTAGAAAAAGGTTTTTTCGTGCAGGTATTCCACTAAAATGACCATAGCTGAGTTTTTTTTTCTTTTTTCATTTAGAAAGGATTTTCCCCATTTAGGGGATC
>NW_025362691.1:0-1701 GCF_016433145.1 Gracilinanus agilis
TATATATATATATATATATATATATATATATATATATATATATATATTTGTGTGTGTGTATATATAATATGTGTTTATGTATACATATATGTGTAGTATACATAATATTTGTTTTAGTAATATTCATGGTTTTATTAATTTTTGCATGTGCTACAAGTCTCATATAGTGTTACCTAAAAGGCTAAAGTGGCTATAAACTTAAATAGCATAATTTAAAACTGCACAGACATTTGGGACACTTTGTATCATATTCCTGAACACGTAATTTTTCTTCTATTTGGAGAAGTTTCCATCCTTTCGTAATAGTTATATGACTCCGTTCAAATATGAATTCACGTCTATGTCTGAAAGGAAGCTCATAAATTGCCTTACTATTATTTGATGCCTTACTGGGAAGCATTTGAATCAATAATTATGGATCTTATCTGACTTGATATTTTCCAGTTATACAGAGTGACTAGAAGTATCTCCCTTGATATAACTTCTGCATTTCATCATATTAATGGAGCAGTGATTATTCCAGTCACAATCTGAAGGCTAGGTTCTTTATTTTCATCTCTCACCCAGTACTTTGTTACTCTGTTATCCATTAGGTTGTTTTGCAGTGTTTAGTCTCTGCATTGGCTCAAGTTCCCACCCATTATACCCTCCCTATTTTATCAACCCCAATTTCATTTAACTTTTATTATCAAATTAACCTTTACAAAGGAATGTTTACTTCAAATGCATTGTAAGAAAAAAAAACAACAAACATATTCCTAGCCTCAAAAACTGGGGGTCTGTTCACTTTGCAAGTTCAAAGTGCCCTTCAGGGTTTTGTTACTGGGCTTAATAATACCTATTTTATAATCCTGACTCTAGGATCATTGCAGTTCAATATTAATGGACCAGTGATGTTACTTCCTGTGCCTAGAATTTCAAAGGAAGACCTAAAAGACCATCACTCCAAGCCTGATTTTGGAAACTGAAGGGAAAGATGTGCCTTCTCCACTTCCAGGTTAGTGGAAGAATGGGTAACAAATAAGTATTTATATTACTTGCTATGTGCCAGACACTCTAAGTGTCTTTACAAATATTAATTCAATTGATCCTCTGTGAGGTATATTAGATTATTTCTCAAATTTTATAGTTGAGGAGACAAAAAGGTTAAATGACTTGCCTATGATCATATAGTTAGTAAGTATTAAAGCCAAATTAGAAACAATGTCATTGTGTCTATAGGCCTACTGCTCTACCCACAGTCACTAGCTGTCTCCTATGCCCATACTACTATTGAACAAGACTAATGCATGGATGCTCCTGGAAAAAGATTGGTGGTACCATCTTAAGAGAGATTTAAAGAAATTGGCAGTTCCAGCTACATGATCAATGGGGAAAGTTTCTCACACTAATGTGGTACAAGAAAGAGGCAAAAGATTATAAAAAATATGAGAAAGAGTCTTTTTACCTAAAGCTTATGGGCATCCTAATTAGTGTAAGGAGTTATAGAATTAGAGTCATCAAATTAATCTCAGATAAACATGAAAGAGTTTGATTAAAACAAAGTTTTCATATGTATTCATTTTGTGTTTTGGCTGTGATAAACTCAGAGCAAAAGAAGTGCTATCTATACCAGATTGTAGTCAGATTACAGAAAGTCAACTCCAGAAGTAAAAGTGTAGCCATCTTCTACATCATCTTTGATGATTTTTCAAAAAAAAA
>NW_025362692.1:0-5354 GCF_016433145.1 Gracilinanus agilis
CACTTTGGGTCTGAAGATGGCACCATTGAATTCTTGTAGGACCAAAGTGGTGCCTTGCACTGAGCCCACTGCTCTGTAAGGGGCACCTACCAGGGAGATGACCAGAAAGTTGTACCCACTGCTAAGATCCAGAGGTGATATTGGGCTGTGCAATGCAGTGACCTGAGTGACAAAGGTCAGAAAAAGAATAGAGTTAGGCCTTCTGAAAATGATTTTAACTCTCAGGTCTAGTGGTCCTGGACAGGTTAAAACTGGCCAATACCTCTGTAGAGGAATGTCCATCCAAGGAAGCAAAAGCTGGATAAAATTGACATTAGCCCAGAAAATGCAGAGAATAAGTGGGGATAAGTCATATTATATCTAGCTCCCCTTTCTACCCTTCCCTCCCTCCTCTCTACTTATATTTTCATACAGAAGAAATTTAGTTTCAATGTACATTAACCTTAAATATGAAACAGGAAGGAAATGTTTTGGCCTAAGGATGACTTAGGAGAGGACTTTTATTGGTATGGTATCTCCCAAATTCAAATGCAGGTTCAATTAATCTTCTACTAGTCTTCCTCTGGTATGAAAAGTGGGGGAGACCCATCAAAATAAAAATTATCATGGCGGAGCCCCTTGGCCAAGGATCCCATTTAAATTTGGAGCAGTAGAACTAAAAAGGGGAAAATCTAGTAAGCCCCCTCCTCCTCCTAATGCTTCCTGCTAATCACCACCTCCTCTAAGGTGGCCTTTACCCAGATGGAGAGCATAGGTGATAGGAAGGTAAATATCATAAGCCTTCAAGTCTGTCCTTTGTCCTTCATTGTTAAAGAGGGCCAGTGATCACAGGGTGATGTCTTGACTTGTGCATAAATTGGATTTAAGTGAGGCAAAGTTGCACAAAGTCATTAGCCTTACTCTCTCTTCCAGAGTCATCCAAATCTAGCAGCAAGACAAAAGACAAGATGACTAGTGATGGCCAAGATGCAGGGCACCTTTGATGTTTGACTAAGCTCTAAGCATTCTACAATACCTGCTACCACCATCTTTCATGGTCATTGGAACAAATTGTTCTCATCCCTCCATTTAACTGTGGGAAGCCTTCACATGCTTAGGGTAGACACTCACTGATGGGTTGGTGGTCCATCGGTTACCCTTAATCTGGTTTAGACCATCTCCTGAGATGGAGTGTGGACACTGCACATGTTGTAACTTCTTGGAGCCAGAGATGAGAGCTCAGTGTTACATAGACACAAAAGGTGGATGACAGCCCTATAAAAAGCTTAGCAAGTCTTCCCACCAGAGATGCTAGTCCTCCTTGAACACTCCGAGTTTTTAAGCTCCAGAAAAGCAAAATGGTATACTAGAGGATGGATTGCTTGGGAGTCTAGTCTCACTTCAACCACTGACTTGCTATATCATGTTAAGTCTCTTGGCCAGAGAGGTCCTCAAGTTTCCTTCTCTATAAAAAACCCAACTGACCTACCCTTCTTCTTTCAGATGGCTGCTGAGAGGATAAAATGAGGATATATGATATAAAAATGGGGATAAGAAAACATGATTACAATGTGTAGCTATCATGAATGTAATGGTATGCTCCAAATTGGAGACTGGAAAGCAGCAAAGGCAGAAGACCAAATCTGGTGTGTGAGAAGGGAATTTGTTTTTTTATTTGATCAATCAGAGATCTGGACTTCCCTTCCATTTGTTCTGAAATTGGGTCAATCAGCAACAAGGGAATTGATCCCTCAGGCACCCCCACCCCCACCCCAGGTAGTACCAGGCTAATTGAGGTACTATGATTGGTTCCGCGATTGGTGATGTAGGAGAGCTAGTGGGTGAAGGGAACGACCTATAAGGTGAGACCCTGCAGGAAGTTGAGAGGGTTTTTTTTTCTGAGAAGGATTCTGAGATGGACTCTGGGGTGTTAGCTTTTCCTCTCTCACTATCTTTACCTTTGCTATAATAAAGCTACCAACAGTCTCATGACTTGAGTTCATTTCTATATTTGTCAAAATTATTCTAACCATTACAGGTGGAAAGGAATGGCATGCATAGAGCCTAGCCTCTTGCATTAAGAGTCTTGAATTCACCAAGTTCACAGTCTGGATGACTGTTTCCTTCAGCAGGTCAATGACAACACCAGGGCTCAGAATGTCCCCCGCATTCTTCAGAGATGGTCCTAGACAACAAGAGATGAATAAAAGTGAGAAAACTACAGCCTCAAATTGTGTGTGCCTCTTAGAACAATGGCAGCTATCACACTATGGAAATCTGAAGCAGAGAAGGAAACCTGGACCAGAAATATAACTAGGAATTTTTGCCTGGATTTGAACAAGGGGGAGAAAAAGGGATGGAGGGAGGGAGGTAAAAGGAGCTCACTCTGGGGTTGCCACTAGGTTGAGTGGGGCACAGCTGAAGAGAATTCCCTCTACCTTTTCTCCTCTGGGGCAAAGTTATGTACAGCTTCCTGTAGTTCAAGGACATCAGAGGATTCTGGGAAGATGGTGGCTTAGACTGAGCAAATCTTAAAACCTCCTCACCTTTCCACACCAAGATAGAAAACAATGCACTTTGAGAAGAAAGAGTACCAAATCTAACAATGCGACAGAGCAGGGGGACCCTACTGCTGGACAGCTAAAGAGGTACACCAATAAAAAGGCTTGAATTCTTGAACTGTCAGGTCTGAGGGTATAGAAGGGGAATCCCAAGATCTCTCCCCCATGTGCTGTGCAGAGTCTCCAGTGGTCACTGAAATCTCCAGATGGGTGGGTGCACTGGCCTGGAGAGAGGGCTTTGCTGGCAACAGACTCAGGAAGTTGAACACAGGCACCAGGGAGGTAACTGGAGGAGAAAGCCAGAGAAACACAGCAAAAATGCTTGGAAGATGGCAGCTTAGATGGAGCCAAACCTCATATCATCAGCTCTCTCAAACTGAGATAGAGAACAAAGGGCTTCAAGAGGAAAAGAAACCAGGAAACAGCAAGGGGACCCTACTGCTAGAGAGCTCAGCGAAAACACTACATCTTGTCCCCCTGCTTCTATTTTTTTCCTCTCAAGGTTTTAGCCTCAGGGCACATTAAGCAAAACAGATTAATCCAATCAATACAGGCTTAATCCCATCAATTTGATAAACAAAAAGTCTTCAGAGGGCAGGGAAACTCCAACAACCCTCCCCCATACACTGCAGAGAAAGTAACTACAAACCTCCATTGCCAGCTGGGGGAAGATCTTTCATCAAAGCTCATTAAATCCATCTGCTTAAACTAGCAGAACAGAGAAGTAAAAAATATGAGTAAACAACAGAAAAGAGAAAAGAAATGACAATTGACAGTTTCTTTCAAGGAAGTAAAAAGAGAGCAAATGAAATATAAGAAGAAGAAGACGTTCCAGCAAATTGGACACAGACTTTGGAAAATCTCAAAATTCAAATAACTCAAGAACTTCAGGAACTCAAAAGCAATCAAGAGAGGTTGAAGACAATTTGAGAAAGGAAATACATGAACTAAAACAAGAAAATAAAGTCTCAAAAACCAGAATTGGCCAGCTTGAAAATGAAGCAAAGAAGGCAAAAGATAATCTACAAAGAAAATCAGACCAGAAGGAGGATGACCAAAAAGTCAGGGATGAAATTCATACTTTAAAAAATAGAACTCAACAACTAGAAGCAAATGACTTCACAAGGCAGCAAGAATATATAAAACAAATTTTTTTTTAATTTTAAACCCTTAACTTATGTGTATTGACTTATAGGTGGAAGATTGGTAAGGGTAGGCAATGTGGTCAAGTGATTTGCCCAGGGTCACACAGCTGGGAAGTGTCTGAGGCCGGATTTGAACTTAGGACCTCCTGTCTCTAGGCCTGGCTCTCAATCCACTGAGCTACCCAGCTGCCCCCTAAAACAAAATTTTAAAAATGAAAAATTTGAGGAAAATATGAAACACCTCATTGATTCAACCAAAGATCTAGAGAACAGAGCGAAAAGAGACAATTTAAGAATTATTAGTTTAGCAGAACATCATGATAAGAGAAAAAGTTTAGACAGCATCCTACAAGAAATTTTCAGAGACAACTTCCCTGAAATTCTTGAACAAGAGGGAAAAGTGGAAATTGAAAGAATCCACATGGGGCAGCTGGGTAGCTCAGTGGATTGAGAGCCAGGCCTAGAGATGGGAGGTCCTAGGTTCAAATTTGACCTCAGACCCTTCCCAGCTGTGTGACCCTGGGCAAGTCACTTGACCCCCATTGCCTACCCTTACCACTCTTCTGCCTAGAAGCAAATGCACAGTATTGACTCCAAGACAGAAGGTAAGGGTTTAAAAAAAAAAAAGAAACAAAGAATCCACAGATCACCTCCTACATTTAATCCACAACTGACAACTTGCAGGAATATTATAGCCAAATTCAAAAACTACCAGACAAAAGAAAAAAATATTACAATCTGATAGAAAGAAGTCATTCAGATATCAGAGAACCACAATTAGGATAACACAGGATCTGACTGCATCTACATCGAAGGACCAGAAGGCATGAAATACAATATTCTGGAAAGCAAGAGAACTGGGTCTACAACTAAGAATCAACCATTCCGCAAAAGTGACTATATTTTTGCAGGGGAAAGTATGGACATTCAATAAAATTGAGGATTTCTAAGCATTCATAAAGAAAAAACCAGATTTAAACAGAGAGTTTGCTGGCCAAACACAGAACTCAAGAGAATCACCATAAAGTAATTAAGATAGTGGGAAGGAATTAAAAAGGAATTAAAAAAAACTTTTCTTTAAGGGACCCAATAATTTCAAATCATTTGTATCCACAGAAGAAAAGAATATATTGGCAAATATTAAAAATTGTTATTATCGAGACTTCTAGGATAAGATGGTGGCAGAGTAGAAGCAGCATGCTTAACCTCTCCTAACCCACACATATAGGACTCCTCAAGAGGACATAAAAACCAAATCCAGACAAATGAAGGGACCCCACAACAGGGCACAGCATTGAAGGTATGTGGGATTGAGGCATTTCCATGCTATAAGGGGGTGAAACAGCTCTCACTAAAACACAAGCTGAGTAACCACACACACACATACCACCTACAGTGCCAAAACCAGTGCACAAGAGTTAGAGCAAGTTTTGGGCATTCATTAAGTTCTTGGAAGATACCAGGGATCACCAGGGCCTGCTCCTGAGAACAGCAAGTCTTAAGACCCCAAGAGGCTAAAGAACACAGACTTTGAACACAGACCCTGAGCGCAGGCATGGACCTTGGGTGGGGACCCAGTGCAGAGAGGTGCATGACTGTGGAAGCAGCTCCCTGAGACTATTAAAGGAGCCTTGAGGATAGGAGCAAGCAAGGGGACCACCAGGAGGCT
>NW_025362693.1:0-3816 GCF_016433145.1 Gracilinanus agilis
TATATATATGTATATGTATGTCTATATATACACACACATTACACACTCATATACATATATGTTTTCATATTGGAGAGGGCGAAGGCAGTACAATGGGTTAGGAGGTTATTATACTAGGTCAAGTGGGTGGTATTGAAACATAGTACTGGAGAATTTATTAAGGTCCAATAAGTGCTAGGTACTGTGTTAAGCACTGGAGATACATATACAAGCCAAAAAGAATGATAATTCCTGCTCTTAAGGAGTTTATATTCTCATGGAGGTAGACAGCCCACAAATGGGAGCAAGAAAAAAAACAGGATAAGGGAGGTTGTATCAGTATTGAAGGCCAGAAAATCAGAAACAGAGCGGGAAGAGGAATGAAAATTAGCTGGCTTGGGACAGTCCCTAAAAAGAAGGCAGAATGGTGGCAATGGTAATAGGTTGGACACAGATGAGGGCAATATTGCAGAGGCAGAAGCTATTAGCCATGAATTTTTTGTATCCAGGGCAAGGAGCACAAAACATGCCTAAGTAAAAGCTGCTCGAAATATCTTCACAGTCAAATTATAGTAGGGGATTGAGCTGTTAGGATAGAAATTCTAGTTAGATGGAGAAAAGGCATGAGGACAAGCAAGGTAGAGAAACAGTCTCAATCACTCACCAGGAATATAGAAGATAAGAAGCTGTTAAGTTACTATTTTAAGCAATTATCCTTGATAGTTAGTTTACATTACATGATTTCTAACTGACAAAAATAAAAGCCAAAAGAAAAAACAGGCTTTTTGACAGAAATCAATTTGGTATTGGACATGCTGATATAAGAAATTAGAATATTCTCAAATATTTCTGTTTCATATAATTTTCTGTTCCCCTCTCCATCTACTTCAGGGACAGGATTGAAAACTAGAACTGTGATTTCATTAGTACAGGGAACTTTCAAGATAAGAAAATTCCCAAGACCAATGCAGTATGGCATCTTCTCTGCAATTTAGGGTCTTAAGAGGGTGACTAGTGTGTTCTAAGAGGTTATGGGACTTGCCCAAGGCCACACAGCTTGTTATTTGCTCTTAACGCAACTCAAAGAATGCAACATAAACTAAATCTATCAGGAAAAAATAGCATGCTTTAAAAAATAAGTCTCATTTTTTTCATTCTAGCCACATTGCATTTGTAATTATGTTGTACAATTTGTATTTGGGTCACAGAACAATTAACCCAAATTAGTCTGTGTGTTTTCAAAATATGCAGAAATAAAATTTTGGAACTACTTTCTATTGGTCCTATACCTAAAAAACAAAGCCATCTCTTTTTTTGACTTTCAACCTAAGTAAGGCCCAGGTTACTTTTTTATTCACTGTACAAGGGACTGGCAACAAATGGGCATCATTTGTGAACATTTTATAATGGTTTCTATGCCTCCAGCAACTGTGTAAGATGCCAAGACCTACATTTCAATGACAAAGGCATTGCGTGCTTTATATGTGATGAAGGGGAAATGGCAGTTAAACAAGAGAAATCAGAAAATGTTCAGGAAATGTGGAATTCATCTGGAATACTTCAAGGCAGGCAGACATACTTTGCAGCAAGTATTTGGGGAGAAGTTTGCACATTTCCTCTTAACCAGTCATGTACTCATTATGGAAAATGCTGAAGGTTTTCTGATTTGTTTTTTGTTTGTTTGTTTGTTTTGTTTTGTTTGTTTTTGAAAGAGTAAGGGAGACACAATAAATCTCTGCATTTTCTTTTTGCAAATCGGCAAGAATCACTCTCCTTCCTATTAAGAAGTATATAAAGCCGGGCAGCTTGGTGCTCAGTGGAACAAGAGCCAGGCCTAGAGATGGGAGGTCCTAGGTTCAAATTTGATCTCTAACATTTCCTTGCTATGTGACTCTGGGCAAGTTCCTTAACTCCCATTATCTAACCTTTACCACTTTTCTGCCCTGAAACCAATATTTAGAATTAAGTCTCAGATAGAAGGTAAAGGTTTTTCAAAAAAGGATGTAAAGGAGTCCAACATTCATGAATGAGGAAGGGGGGTTTTGTTTTAGTAACTTCAAACGAATGGAAAAGATTATCACGTCTTAGGGTTTTTTGTGTGCTGAACACATTGCAGGACATCAGAATATAGCTACTCTGTGACATCTCCAAGGAGATTAATACCTGAAGCAATGCTAAAATCAGTGTTTGTGAAGCTGGGCCAAGAATTAACCAAGGAAGCAAATCACCCCAGGACTCCATTGGAGTCACTGTTTTAGCACCTTGATTAGAGATGTCACCCTCCCCCCCCAACCTCCCATACATTTGTTTTTTTTTGGAGATAGTTATGTTTTGTTTGAATAAGCTATCGTGGAGTTCTAAGAAAAGCCAAAGTAATTGTAAGAGACATTTAAAATAATTGGCTTAAATAAAATGAATGCGTGAGATTTAGAGGTGGAAGAGACCTTAGATATTATTCTTTCCAGTCCTTCATTTTAAAGCTCAGGAAACTGAGATCTAGAGAGACCAACTGCACTTCCCAAGATCACATAGGTAAAAATTTGAACATAGATCTTCTGAATGTCAAGTCCAGTGTTCTCCCCATGACCCCCATACACAACAAATAATGCTCCAAAACAACAACAACAACAACAACAACAACAACAACAATAACATCTCTATGGCTTAAAGATTAAAACAAGTGTTAGAATCTTTGTCTTGATTATAAAATTTGGATGGGAAACAGCTTGGACAAAGAATAAACAGAAAACATAAATCAGCTTGCATCAGTTTCAATGGCATCTGCAAAACCCTAACTAAGCAAAAATATTCACCCCCACAGTATTGCCTGTGATGATCTATATATTGGAAGGTTTGATCGACAATGAAGACAAGGGACCTTGAACACATCAAGTGTGATGAAAAGAATAGTATGTCATCTTTCATGATCATCCAGCAACTAGAGCTCCTCAGAAAAGGGATTAGGAATACCACATGGTAAAGTTCTATATTCTATAACATTTTAAATCTAACAAGGTAGAAACAAAATGGCTCTGGGTTCTCATTCGCATTTCTTTTTGGTTTTCTTCTATACATTGAAAAAGTTTTATTGATGCTAATCTGCCTCTACTGTTCCTCCACAACAAATCTATAATGTCCAGCAAAAACAAGTCAATACATTATCGATGTCTCAATGCATGGCTCATTCTGAATCTTTAATTTATTATCTTTGCCAAGAGATGGGAGATATATTTATTATCCATCTTTTGAAGGCACTATTGTTCCCTTAGAAACATTTCTCCTGGCAGTTAGTGCTACAGACCAGAAGTGTTAAATTAATATAGCCTGAATCATTTAAAAATGTAATTGAAAAATACTTAACAAAATAAATAAAATACAATAAAACACAGATAATGTTAGTATATATGGTATTTGATCCTTATATACAGTTTTGTGGCCCCATTTCTATTTGAATTTGACACCACTGCTATAGAGGAAGTCCATATTCCCTAATCCCAATTATTTAAGTCTTAAATGTCTTTGGATCCAAGATTAACTCAGTCAGGAAATATGTGCCTCTACAACAGATGCTAAATTTCTTTTGTTAACACCTTGTCCACGGACTCTAAATAAAGATCTAATAATACTTTTTCACTTTTGTAGCTTTTCTAAGAATTATAATGTTGATAAACCCAAAGAGCCCAACTTTTGGGACATGAATCCACTACTTGACAAAAACTGCTGAGAAATTTGGAAAACAATATGGGAGAGATTAGGTTTAGATCAACATCTCACACCCTACACCAAGATAAATTCAGAATGAGTGAATGACTTGAATATAAAGAGGGAAACTATAAA
>NW_025362694.1:0-2136 GCF_016433145.1 Gracilinanus agilis
TTCTGTCTTTTCTCTCTCTCTCTTTTTCTCTCTCTCTGTCTCTGTCTTTTCTCTCTTCCTCTCTCTCCTTCTCTCTGTCTTTTCTCTGTCTCTGTCTCTCCCTCTCTCTGTGTCTTTCTCTCTCTCTCTGTCTTTTCTCTCTCTCTTTTCTCTCTCTCTTTCTGTCTCTCTCTCTTTTTTCCGCAATTAGGGGCTTGATTAGATAACTTTTTTTACTTTAGTTATTAATAAATTTTGATAAATATATTTTGTTATTGTATATTAATTTTAATCTTTACAATTGAGAGAAAAGAGGGCAGTAGGATTAGGATGGTGGATCAACAAAGAAGGCTGAGGCCTGGCAAGAGTCCTGAGTTAATACAATGTCAGGGAAGCCAAAGGAGAATGGATGGTCAATATTAGTAAAAGCTCCAGAGTGATCAGAGGGGATAAAGATGAAGAAAAGGTCACTGGTCTCAGAGATCCATGATAATCCTTGGAGGAAGCAACTTCAATTATGGGAGCCAGATTAGATTACAAGGGGTTGAGCAGTGAGACAGAAATGACTTCTAGGAATTTGGCAGAGAAATATGGTTTTAGAGAGTAGTAAATTCAAGGTTTTTTAAGGATTTGTTTGAACGGAGCATGTCTATAAGCAGCAGAGTCAGAGCTAGTATATCTGATTAATTTAGATGAGAGAGTAGAGTAATTGGCCCGGGGGAAGCATTAAGTAAGCCCTTTAAGGCTTACAAAGCACTTTCCATATATGATCTCATTTTATCCCCACTCATCCTTGAGAAGTGGATGTCATTATTAATCTCATTTTACAGATAAGGACCCTGAAGCCAAGGTTGGTTTAAGTGACTTGGCCAGGGTTGCAGAACTAGTAATTGTCCGAGGATGGATTTGAATTCAGGTCTTCCTGACTCCAGCATTCCTTGAGTACCCCATCTTGGTTAGAGGGACTAGAATATGTGGCCTGGCACTGCAAGAGAGATTCGAGGTATACAAGGAAACTTCAGGATGCAAGGATGGACACTTGAGACAGACGAGACTGACCACAATCCATAGATGGACATACCAGGAGGCACTGTGGGGGGGAGAGATTGAGGCTGCATGGGAGACAGAAGGGGAGGATGGATGGGGAAGGAAACTGAGAGGAAGATGGACTCAGAGCAGAGATGGGGAGACTTCTAGGGAGAAATGGACATTGCCCTGGGTGGGGATTGGGGGTGGAAGGAGAGACTTTCCTGGAAACAACTGTGTATGGAGTGCCTGCAGACTGGAGAGGGCACAGGTGGGGATTCAGTTAGGGGGGATGTTGGAGACAGAGGGGAACCAGGCTGTTGTCAAAGTGGAGAAAAGTCGCTGGAGATGGACTCCAGACTCAAGGGAGTAGGGAGTGGGGTAGGTAAGGAGGAGATGGTGCAGAAAAGACCAAATCTGTGGAGTGGAAGAGACTGAAAGTGCTCCCCCAACCCTGACACCCAGAGAAACTGAAGTTGTGCCAGAAGGACTGGAGCCCCTGGCAGTAGTGGTGGGGTGGCAAGACAGAAGAGGCTTTACAGAAACACTGCCAAAGACCTTAGGGGAGAGACTGAGACTCCTTGAGATCCTCCTGTGGATGGGAGAGGCTGAAAATATATACCGGATCTTTTGGAAGATGCACAACCCTTCCAGGCTCCAAGGGGTAGAGGAGACCAGCTAGAGCAGCATGGAAAGGCAGCTTTTGAGACTGGGATGATGGGCAAGACAGGCTACTGGGGAATCTCTGTGGGCTTCTGGCATCTCTCGTGACTGGTTTTTCTTCCCTAATCTGGTTTCTCAGAATTCCACTTATATCCAAAGGGCACCCAAAAGAGAAAGGAATGGACTCTGGACACCTAATGCTAAGGCTACAGATAGATTGAGATTGTATCTTTCTTTGCTGTCTTTCCTGCCCCCTTACCATCCACTATTCCTTCTATCTTACATTTTGAAATAACATCTCCTTTGAGAGCCAGACCTAGAGACGGTCCTAGGTCCTAGGTCCTAGGTTCAAATCTAACCTCAGACACTTCCCAGCTGTGTGACCCTGGGCAAGTCCCTTAACCCCCATTGCCTAACCCTTACCACTCTTCTGCCTTGGAGCCAATACACAGTATTGATTCCAAGATA
>NW_025362695.1:0-2195 GCF_016433145.1 Gracilinanus agilis
TAAAAAGAAATAGGCTAGGTACCAGAATGGATAGAGCAGAAGCATGAAGTCAGACTCATCTTCCTGAGACAAGTCACTCAACTCTGTGTACTTCAGTTCCTTATCTATAAAACAAGCTGGAGAAGCCACTTCATTCTCTTTGCCAAGAAAATCCCACAAGGGGTTGGTTACAACTGACAAGAAAAGAAGCTCAAGGGAAAGACCTAAAAAAGGTGCCTGAGCTTTACTTACCTGAGTAGAATTTGTATTGTGAAACACTTAAGGAAAACCTGAGGGCTATTATGTAACAAAAGCTTTGGTAGAACCTAAGGAAGAGAAAGAAAAAACCTAAAATTCTGCCTCAGTCAACAATACTTGATCTTCCTGCCAAAGCAACACTGGTTTAGAATTCAAATCCATGAGTAAGCTGTTGGGAATGGTGGAAGATTATGAGCAGTGCTGCCATATAAAACAGAAGCAGTGGAAGGGAAAAAAAAAGCAAAGTGAAAGAAAGTTTGGCAAGGGATCTAAAAGAAGAGAAGTCATCCCAAGCATACTTACGGATGAAACTTGGAGGACAACAAAAAAATAAAAAATGGAAAAGATCTGTAAGGATTTTTATAGAAAAATCTTTTTTTAATGTCTAAGATAGAAGATCCAAGAAATCTATATGCTAATATCAAAGTCTTGGAAGTGATTCTTGAGGAAGTAATTCTTTAGGTAGCTATGTGGTGTAATGGATAGCCTGTAGGGTCTTAGAGTCAAGAATATCTAAATACAAATACTGTTCCCAAGACGCTAGTTATGTGATCCTGAGCAAATTACAGTCTTTTATACCTCAGTTTTCACATTTGTAATACATAAATGGTAAGAGCACCTACCTCACAGAGTGGTTGTGAGGATCAAATGAATTACATTTGAAAGATTGCATTTCACAAATTTTTAAATACCTCATAAATTCTAGTTATATCATTGTTGTCATTAAACATTAATTAAGCACCTACTATGTACTAGAGACTGTGCTTAGCAATGAGATTATAAAGAAAGACAAAAAGATAGTCTTTACCCTTAAGGAACGTATATTCTAATAGTAGAGACAAAATAACTACAGCTGATTTTATATATACATATATAAAACCAGTAGATGGAAGACACTCTGAGAAGGGGGATGGGAAGGCTTTGTAGCTGAGGAGATCAGGAATGGTCTCTTGTGATGGGTGGGATTTGAACTGAGTCTTGAAGGAAGTCAGAGAAACTGAAAGGCTGAGATGCAGACAGCTAGTGTAATGGCATAGAAATGGGAGTTGCAGTGTTGTATTGGCTTGTGTTTATGGAACTGCAAAGGCAGGAGATGTTTGCTGGAATGTTATATTCATGGAAGAATATAAAGTACATGAAGACCAGAAAGGAAGAAACAGAAATAGCACTGAGGAAAGCAAAGATAAAAGCAGAAAGCCTTGTCCAAGTCTGTATAGAGGTTTGGGTTGGAGATGACATAATTTTGAGGGAGTTGAGGGAACTATTCTTAAAGTATCTGAAGAAGGAGATAGTTAAAATCTTAGACCTTACTATTATCAAAAAAAAAAGGTGACTTAGAGAATATCAATAATTACTGTCTCACACACCTACTTTAACATCAAGATAGAATTTTTATCATAATAACTCATGCCTTTATGAAAGGCATCCTTGATGGAATTCAAGGGCTAGAAGGGAGCAGAAAAGCTTTTACAAATGAAACTGCTCAGTAGGCTAATTCTTTACCATTACAAATTAACTTGCAAAAAGCTGTAAAAAATATAAAATCCCATTGTGCTTATTTTTTGTTGACTATAAAAATAATTGATTTGGTAGAACATAAATGCTTTAAAGGCTCTTTTCCAACAAGGTATCTCTAATGAATATGTAAAAATTATATAATGTTTCTTGAGAAATTCAATTCGAGTCAGTTCAATATTTATTAAGCACATAGAGCTGGATGTGTCAGGCTGTGTGCTAAGTCCTGGGGATACAAAACCAAAATAGTCCTTATCTTTAAGGAGCTTGGGATAAGCAACATGAACATAGGTAATTGTATGCAAAATAAATGCAGATGAAATACAAAGAAATAGTGGAATAGGGCATAACAACAAAGAAAACTTTGTCTAGTAAACCTTAGATAAACTCAAACAATCCATTAAAGTATCAAAATCTTTGTTCACCAAAGATGTTTGCCACTA
>NW_025362696.1:0-9161 GCF_016433145.1 Gracilinanus agilis
ATATATATATATATATATATATATATACTTTTTATAGTAACCAAAAATTTAAACTAAGGAGGTATATTTATATTGGAGATCAACTAAATAAAATATGGCAGATATACAAACAAAATAGAATATTGTTGTGTTACAAAAAAATGTTGAAATGGACAGCTTCAGAAGAAGCCAGGAATTCTATGATCTGATGAAGAGAGAAGTTAGCAGAAGTAGAAGAACAATGTATACAATAACAAAAGCTCCGATAACACAATAATAGAGCAAAGGGAATTAGTCCAAAAGATTAGAAAATAATCCAAAAGTATTGAATATGTGACATATTATTCATGTCCTGACATAGAAGCAATGAACTTAGAATGAAAAAAGACATTTACATTTTTAGATATGAATACTATGGAAATTTCCTTTGATAGATTACTCCACTGTGTATTGAGAACTTAATATTTCAGATTTGTTTTTATTTATTTGCTCAGTATGGAATGATTGTGAATGGATATGAACCCAAGTCCTCATGATTCCACAGCTTTCCTTTGAATTACTATGCCTTATTACCTCACTATAATTCTTATCACTCCTTTCTTGATAAATAAAAATTCTGTAGAGCATGATGGCCTACAATACATTGTCTTAGTCAATAATGAAAGGAATAAATACATGTTTATATTTTAAAAATATATTAATGTTATTTTGTATAAAATCAATTGTATGACCTTAATCAGTACAATATGCAAAAGGAACGTTCATGAATATAAGCAGATTTTTAGTCCAACACATTTTATGACTAAATTAAAAACTTAGAACAGCCTCAAACATTTGTGAACATGCTCAGACCTTCAAGTATTAGCATCCTTTAAACTCTCAGAAGATTGGTCTGTGAAGGGTTCACAAATAAAAATATTATATTAAATATAAAGTATATTTCATGTATTCTCCAAGTACTTACTTCAATTATGCTCCTGATACTCTATTTGACCTGCAAACCAAGCCTCATAGAGTTTTTAATGAGTTTTGAGAATCACAGAGTCTCAAGATCTCAAATTGTTACCAAAGTATCAAGAATCAATGATTAGCTAAAATTTACAGGTAAGTGGATTTTGACATAAAATGACATTTAACATAGCCACATTAAAAAAGTTGACCTAATGTCTGTTTCTTTGAACTAAGCAATCATTTTCCTTCCTATTTGTGCTTGGAATTTGGGGGAATGTTAAGAATGTAAGAAATATAGTTGAAACTCTTCCCTCAAGAAGACAGAGATAACCAAATGGGAAGATTTGAGAATATTTACCAAGCATTAACATGATAAAAATAAACAGTTTGGGGAAATAGTGGGGATTAACCAGAGGTAACAATTTGGAGGAAGTGGGTTCCAAGCTGGCTTTATATTTTGAATTTGGAATAAATTCACATTGTGAATTTGTGTTAAAATTAAATGGTGGGTGAGAGGCATGGCATAAAAGACACATGAGGAAGATGGTAAAGAGAATAAGTCAACACCTAAAAAAATCAACAAATAAGTCATATCTGGAGTTTAACAATAAGATAGTTTCATACAAGTTAGCATGGGTGTGCTCAGAAGTAGTGCAAAATAAAATTAATGAGATTGAGAATAGGAGAAGTAAAGAATGATAGAAGGAATGGAATAATAAAATTTGCTGGAGATCCAGTCAATGTATTTTTGCATTTTACATGATAAGCAATGAGAAACACTAGAAAGTAAAGTTTAGAGAGTCTACCTTGGGCCTAGGAAGAAAAGCCCAAATCCCACTTTGATACTTACTGGCTATAGCACTGTAGCCTTCATTTATATTATGATTAGGGTGGAAAGGTAGCATAGTAAATAAAGGACTGGACATAGAATCAGGAAGATGTGAGTTCAAATTTCACTTTATATACTAACTAGCTATATGACCATTAAAAATATAGCAGATATTGTTATTATTACACCCCTCCATCAGAAACTTAAAGTAGCTGCTCATTTCTTAAAAATTAATATCTAATATACATTAGCACTCCTTTTAAAATTAATTAATTAATTGATTTAGAATATTTTTCCTTGCTGATTATTTTCACTAGCTTTTTAGTTGATTCTCTAGGATTCTTTATCTTTTATCATCTGCAAAGAGTTATAGTTTAGGCTCCTCATTGCCTATTTTAATCCTTTTAATTTCTTTTTCTTCTCTAATTGCTATTGCTAACATTTCTAGTATTTCTAGTATAATGTTAAATAAAAGAGGTGATAATGGGTATCCTTGCTTCACTCCTGATCTTATTGGGAAGGCTTCTAACTTTTCCTCATTGCAAATGATACTTACTGATGGTTATATGTTTAGGAAAGGTCAATCTATTACTTTACTTTGTAGTGTTTTCAATAGGAATGAGTTATATTTTGTTCAAAGCTTTGTATTTATATATTGAGATAATCATGTGATTTCTATTGGTTTGGTTGTTGATATGATCAATTATGTGTATGGTTTTCCTAATATTAAACCATCCTTGAATTCCTGGTATAAATCCCACTTGACCATAGTGAATGATCCTTGTGATCACTTGCTGTGAGTCTTTTTGATAGTATTCTATTTAAGATTTTTACATCTATGTTTATTAGAGAGATTGGTCTGTTGTTTTCTTTCTCTGTTTTTGGTCTACCTGTCCTTGGAATCAGTACCAGATTTATGTCAAAAAAGTAATTTGGTAAAACTCCTTTGCTTATTTTGTCAAATATTTTCTATAGTATTGGAATTAGTTGTTCTTTAAATGTTTGAAAGAATTCATCTGTGCATCCCTTTGACCCTGAGGATTTTTTTCTTATGGAGTTCCTTAATGGCTTGTTCATTTTCTTTTTCTGAGATTAGATTGTTTAAGTAATCTATTTCCTCTTTTCTTAATCTAGAGAGCTTATATTTTTGTAAATATTCACCCTTTTCACCTAGATAGTCATATTTATTGCTATATAATTTGGCAAAATACTTCTTAATAATTACCATATTTTTCTCTTCATTAGAGGTGAGGTTACCTTTTTATATTTGATACTCTTAATTTGATTTTTCTTCTTTCATTTTTTATTAGATTAACCAGTACTTTATTGATTTTATTTGTTTTTTTTCAAAGTACCAGCTTCTAGTCTTATTTATTAATTCAATAATTCTTTTACTTTCAATTTTATTAATTTTTCTTTTTATTGCTTTGGATTTCCAATTTAGTTTTTATATTGGGATTTTTAATTTGTTCTCTTTTTAGTTTTTGAAATTTGCATGCCAAATTCATTGACCTTTTCTCTCTCTGATTTGTTGATATATGCATACAGGGTTATAAATTTTCCGTTGTACTGCTTTGGATGCATCCCATAGATTTTGATATGTCGTTTCCTCATTGTCATTCTATTTAATGAAATCACTAATTATTTCTATGATTTGTTCTTTATCAAACCAATTTTGGAGAATCAGATTATTTAATTTCCAATTAATTTTTGATTGCTTCTCCATGTACCCTTATTAATTATAATTGTTATTGCATTTATGATCTAAAAAGGTTGAATTTATTATTTCTGCTTTTTGCATTTGTTTACAATGTTTTTATGCACTAGTTCATGGTCAATCTTTGTGACTCTACCATGTCCTGCTGAAAAGAAGGTATACTTATTTTTGTCCCTATTTATTTTTCTCTATATATCTATTAACTCTATTTTTCTAAGATTTTATTCACATCTCTTACCTCTTTCTCATTTATTGTTTGTTTTGATTCATCTAGATCTGATAGAGCAAGGTTCAGGACTCCTACTAGTATAGTTCTACTATCTATTTCCTCATTAAGCTCTAATAGTTTCTCATTTAAAAATCTGGATGCTATACCATTTGCTGCATACATGTTTGAATACTCATATTTGTTCATTGTCTATACTGCATTTTATCAGTATGTAATTACTTTCCCTATCTCTTTTAATCTGATCTATTTTTACTTTGACTTTGTCAAATATCATGATTGCAACTCCTACCTTCTTTTTCACAGTTGATGCCCAATAAATTTTGTTCCAACATCTTACAATTACCCTACATGTGAGTCTATCTGCCTTATGTGTTTCTTGTAGACAACATATAATAGGATTTTGGTTTCTAATCCACTCTGATATTTGCTTCTGTTTTATGGGTGAATTAATCTCATTCACATTCAGAGTAATGATTACCACCTGTGTATTCCCCATCATTTTGATTTCTTCCTTTAGTCTTGTACTTTCTTCTTTTATTTTTTCCTTCTATCCCAGTTCTTTGCTTTTAAATCAGTCCCTTATTCCCCACCCATATTTTATTTCCCTTCTTATTCCCCTCTTATTTTTCTTTAAGGTCTATTTAATGCCACATACCCTTCTTTTCTCTACCTTTTAACACTCCTTAGCCCACTCCCTCCCTTCTTTTTTCCCTCTCAAATTACCTGTAGGGTAAGATAGAATTCTATACCCCAATAGATATGGCTGCTCTTCCCTCTCAGAACTGATTCCATTCAGAGTAAAGTTTACATATTACCTATTACCACTTTCTTCCTCTCCTTCTTATAATAGTATTCTTCCACCTGCCTGTGTCTCTTTATGTAGTATAATTTGTCCTATTTTTCTTCTTCCTTCAAGTTTCTTTTACTGCAATATTCTACTACCTTCCTTTGTTTACATATCATCTTAAACAACATTATACCACAACCTTTGCCTATGAATAATTCTATCTAGTATGATAATGAAAACAATTTAAGAGTTGCAGATAACATTATTTTTCCATATAAACATATTATCAATGTAACATTACTGAAGCCCTTAATTATTGTCCCCTCTTTCTTATTTACCTTTTTATGGTTCTCTTGAATTTTGTATTTGGACAGCAAATTTTCCATTTAGTTCTGGTCTTTTCTTTAGGAATGCTTGGAAATCTTTTGTTTTGTTAAATGCCTATACTTTACCCTGAAAGTTTGTAGTCAGTTTTGATGGGTAGGTGATCTTTGGTTATATACCTAATTGTCTTGTTTCCTGAATATCATATTCCAAGCCGTGACGTCCTGATTCTGCCAGATCTTGTGTAATCCTGACTGGGGCAACTTGATATCTAAATTGTCTCTTTATGGTTGCTTTCTCCTTTGCATAGAAGCTCTTTAATTTGGCTATTACATTCCTGGAGGTATTCTTTTGTAGATTTAATATAGGGGGTGATCTATGGACTCTTTCATTGTCTATTTTATCCTCTTGTTCAATAATAACAGGGCAATTTTCTTGGATAGTATCTTATAATATGATGTCAAAACTTTTATTTTTTCCAGACTTTCAGGTAGACCAATAATTCTCAAATTGTCTCTCTTAGATCTGTTTTCTGGGTTACTTGTCTTTTCAATGAGATATTGCATATTTCCTTCTCTTTTGTCACTTTGATGACTTTGCTTTAATACTTCTTGATGTCTTGTAAGATTATTAGCTTCCACTTGCCCAATTCTAGTCTTTAAAGACTGGTTTTCAGCTATGATATTTCAATTTTCCTTTTTCAGTTTGGTCTATCCTGTTTTTCGTGGTTTACAGCAGGTCAATTTTGGTGTCCAATTTATTATTTTATTTTATTTCAGTTCCTCTTTTTCCATGTGGGCATTTTTGTCATTTAACCTTTTTTTTCGTTTTAATTAATTTCATTTCTTTTCATACTTTTCTTCCTTTTTTTATCCCATCTTTCTTACGTGGTTCTTGAATTTCTTGTGACCAACTTCCATTTTTTTTTAAGTTTGGAAGTATTTACTTGTTTGTCACTTTCTACTATTGCTTCTGTATTTTCTCTTTTTCTCTACAGAAATTATCCAGTTTCAAAAGCTTTTTTCTTCTGATGCTTATTTCTTTTGCTACTTCTGGATTGAGGTCCGACATGGTGGACATTGTTTTCTTAGCTTCTGTCTTACAGGGCTTTGCCTTGGTAGTATCTTCTAAGCAGTTCTTTGTGTAGTGTACTTTAAAGTTTTTTTTATCCTGAGACTAATTTTCTAGTCCCTTTATCATTTTTAATCGTTACATTACTGCCTCTGCTGTGGCTGGCCTGCTTTTGCCCAATCTCCAGGCCTTTGGTCTGAAGTCTCACTGCCAAGGTCTTACACTGTCCTCAGCAATAAGTCTGAGGTGAGCCAGCCCCAGAGAATTTAGAGATTGCCTAGCACTCATTCAGACTCTGACACAGTAGGTGGTGTGATGGAGGGGTGATCAGCTTGCCTTTGCCTAGTATGGAAATCCCTCAAAACTGCCTACCTTTAAGGCTGTGTCCTGTGGGAGAGCCCCTTTTTTCATCTCATTTTGATTTCTTTCTTTTTGGGATACTTTGTGTTGATAGGTGGGAAGGAGATTTAGAAAGTTCCTGCTATTCCACAGCCATCTTAACCCCACCTCAGTATTCTTTCTACTGCAAGATCCCAATATTTTTATGAATTAATATATGTAGAATTCTTTACAAACTTTTGCAAAATAGGCACTACATAAATGCTGGCTGTTGTCAAGCCTGTAAATTGTAAATTGTGGGAAAGTTTTCTGTAGTTCTCCACACTAGTGAAATTAAAAGTTCAGTCTCCATTATAGACAATTTAGCATATAGATATAGATATTTTAGCATGGGAAATCAAGAATGCTTTCATGATCTTCCTCTGCTAAAATACCTATACAGAAGAAAATAGTTTTATTATTTGTTTTACAGGATAGTTTGAAGAAGGGAGACTAGAAAAATATAAGTGGTATGGCAATCTGGACTAGTATTGTTTCTATGAAATCAAAATGGAAAATGAAATATTCAATAGTCTTCTGGGTGCATTTTCAGAAATAACAACCACTCAAAAACAAAATTTTAGAACAAGATCTATTTGATGTTGATTGTAATATTTTAAAGAAGAAGATATCAAATAACAGAGTTTGGAGAAACTGTTCCAATTATCTAGCCTGTAGCTGAAACATGGATTTCCCTTATTACCTCCAAAAAATCTTTTACTAAACTAACTTGCATGACTATAGTGACAGAATTCATGACTTTTTTTCACAATTTCTAATTATCTTTTTCTTTTATCAAGTAAATTACACTCATTTTTGCTCTTTAATTTTATCCATTGTTCTAATTTTCCCCTTCAGAATGTAAACAAAGTAAATCTTATCCCTCATCTACAAAAGGCCTTTCAAAAAATAAAGATAGATTTCACAATTCTTATATTCTCCTACCCCAATATATAGTTTTTCTCCAGACTAAAATTTCTTTTCTCTTTAAAAAATGAATATCAAATAAAAATTCCTAAAGCATTGTTATGACCATCTCACCTCCAAGACAATCTCCTGTTCAAGGATGTACTACTCTTTCCCCTTTCATGTAACATAAAATACAAGCTCATTAACTTGGAATTTAAAAGCTTTCACAATTATTCCAGCATGCCTCCTGAATTAATTCCTATTATTCCCCTCCATTATCTTACACTTGTCCTCTCTTAATATTTCAATAATTCTTTTAGGGCTGTGCTCTTTTCAGTTTTGTCTTTTTATCCCTAACACAGTACTTTGAACAATGAAGACATTTAATAAAATTCTTGTTTAATTAAATTGAAATGAATTCTGTGAAACTATACTATCAAGAGACTTTCAAATCTGTCATTAAGATTTAAGATTACAGTAAAGACAAATGCTTATATAAGAGAAATAAAGTTACGTCTCTATCATATTGTTCATACCTACATATACATACATAAATAAAAAAGTATGTCTCATTCATATATGTGTATATAAATATATGTGTGTGTTTACAAGTAACCTTCACCATATTCTTCCTTTACCTGTTGACAGTAGTTTATAATAAGATAACTCAGTTTGGGTGACTGACTTTTGAGATTCATAATAAAAACTCTGAATATGAGAGTAAAACTAATTGCATTAGCTATCTGTCAAAGATGAGATGCTATGTCAACATTCTAAAAACTTCCTGGGAGTTCTTGATATCCTCTTATAAGCATTAAGAGAACAACAATTAAATAATTTGTAAATTTCTACAATTATTTGCTTAATTTATTTGGAAAAAAATCACACTCTGTCATGAATATTAGACTTATAGCTAGAAAGTTCTGGATCCTTATGCTGTCCTGGCCATTTACTTATTGTGTAACCAATTCACCTAACCTTTCAAACCTCAGTTGCCTCATCTTAAAAATGGAGACACTAATGGCACCTAAGTAATAGTTTTTTTATGCGAATTAAATAAGATATACTTTGTAAAGTGCTTTGCAAATTTTGAAATACTATGTAAATGTTAGCTGTTTTATTATTGTTGATTTGTTTTTGTCTGTTGTTCCTGCAACAATCTTTCTATGGGACTTGAAGTAAATATTTTCTATTCTCCAGACATAACAGTAAGCTGTTAAAGAAAGAGTTTGCACATTGAAAGACTGCCAAGTGCAAAAAGGGATTCAATTTGTTCTACTTGATCCTAGAGATCAATAGATAGAAGTTGAAAAGAGACATATTTATGCTTAATACCTGGAACTATAACCTCTGCAATGGTAGACTTTGAAAACAAACTTGATGAATTCAGCCGAATGCCATGGAGGTTGTGGACTTCCTTTCTGGTTAGCATTGTACAAGAGAGTCAAAAGGGTGCTTCCCACTCTAGAATTCATTAGTTCCCACAACATTATTATTTTTTCTAATTTTTTAAACATTTATTAATATTCATTTTTAACATGGTTACATGATTCATGTTCCTACTTTCCCCTTCATCCCCCCGCTATCCCCCCACCCATGGCTGGTGCAAATTTCCACTGTTTTTAACATGTGTCATTGATCAAGACCTATTTCCAAATTATTGATAGTTACATTGGTGTGGTAATTTCGAGTTTACATCCCCAATCATGTCCTCCTAAACCCATGCGTTCAAGCAGTTGTTCTTATGTGTTTCTTCTCCTGCAGTTCTTCCTCTGAATGTGAGCAGCATCTTTACCATAAATCTCTCAGAGCTGTCCTGTGTCATTGCATTGCTGCTGGTACAGAAGTCCATTGCATTCGATTTTACCATTGTATATCAGTCTCTGTGTACAATGTTCTGCTGGCTCTGCTCCTTTCATTCTGCATGAGTGCCTGGAGGTCTTTCCAGTTCACCTGGAACTCCTCCAGTTTATTATTCCTTTTAGCA